>NW_026727588.1:0-49493 GCF_029784015.1 Lycium ferocissimum
AGTATTGACGGTACCCTTATATGTTTTTGTTCTATAACACCCCGGATTTAAAAAGTCCAAGAGGTTTTTGTTACGGCCTAAGATTTTCCCCAAACCCGAGACTTGTTTGAATCTTGAATTAAAGATTTGCATGAGTGGGTTTAAGTATTTTTCTCCTACTTTTGTACGACCAATGTATTTTTCCCGACCCCGGGCGGGGCATTTTAACTTCATTATCCGACGATTATTAAAGGTCCCGGGACTTTTCGTGCACTTCTCGCATTTTTCCCCGAGTCCCCGTCCGGGGGGGGCCGTTATCGTATGTATTTATGTTTTAGGTGGGGGGATTGCCGGAATTTAGATTATTCAGGCCCCGCGGGGGGGGCGGGACCGTTATGTATTTGGCACAGTTCGAAGCTTTTTTTACTTTCAGTCCCAACAAAGGGGGAACCGTTATTTGTTATCAGTCGATATAGATCCTGCAAGGTCCCCCCGGAGGGGGGAAAAGCCTCTGACCCCTTTGACTTTGACATCTTTTGAGTCACCCCCCCCGCCCCCTGGGGCCCGGGAAGTCTCACTTTGAATCGATCGCAAATCTCCGCCGTCGACCCGGCGAACTCGACATATCTCGCTCCGACCGAACACAAATCTCGTCCTCGTATGCCAGTGATTCGGGTTTCGTTCCTCTCAGCGTCGTTCGATATCGTCGAGCATGCGTACGTTACGTATTCCATCGATACATGATCTCGTACGAACATTGTACGATTCGCACCTCTTCGGACGTACGGTCTGCGATTGCAAACTAAACGATTTAGGTATTCGATTGACTATTTATTGTTCTATATGATTTTGGTATATGAGGGTGTGTATGAGTTGCGTACGAAGGTAAGCGTCGCTGGTGCGGAAGTAACGTGTGTCCGCGATGGTTACATACATTTCGATTATAGTTACATTTTTCTATATTACATTACGTACTCGGTCGTTTTTCGTCTGACCCCTGTCTTGAAACTGCGTTTCGTACGCCTTGATACTCGTACGAGCGGATGTGATCATAGAAGGTGTTCAATGAGAGATGGCAAGCTCCATTTTCCCGGTGCTTTGCGAGTCGAGGTTTGTCCGTTGTGATTTCGGATCTGTGTTAGAGACTTTGCGTACGCATTGTGGGTATGGTGTGTCGACTATCGGCGCTCCATCGGTAGACATGTCAAGTTATGTTATGTAGTAAATTTTGTACAATTTCAAATTTTGCCAAATTTGAAAGCTTTATTATGTATTTCATGATTATTAGTTTAGTGATTTGAAAAAAAAAAATTTATGTACATAATAGGAATCAGGTAGGTTCGCCGGCTCCGGATATGGGGTCGGGTGTGTCACACCCCGATCTCATTAGGGTGTGATGGGCACCCGACCCCGTAACTGGAGCCGAGCGAACCCACTGACTCTTACTACGTACTAATTTTTTTTGAAACCTCTACATCAATGTTCGTAACAAGTCTACTGAAATATTCCTTTGTTGCTTTAGAATCAAATAAAATATATGACTATACAAAACTTGTATCATGGTACAAACGACTCTCTAAAACCCACGACTCTTTCTCGCAAAGTCTCTAACCGTAATCGAAATCCCGGCACGTGTGCTATGACTCGCTACACTCCAGGCCAAATGGAGCTTGCCAACTTCGCCGGAACATCTTCTATCCTGGCTTCTATCCGTCTGGGTGTACCTGCGTGGCATGAACGCAGCCCCCGAAGAAGAGGGGTCAGTACGAGCAATGTACTGAGTATGTAAGACATGAACAATAATATGAACAGGAACATATGTATGAACAACAATACCATGGGATCATAAAATCTGTGATGAGATAAGAGGATAACCTGTACATATGGACAAAGGATGGCTGCGTGGAAATATAGGGCATATCATAGATTGACGAATACAGACATACGCGCGTGCGCCGAGGGCGGATACCATGCATGCCTAGCTTCCTTTTTTTTTTTTTTTTTTGAACACGGTGATTTTATTCTTGTACATAGAAAAATAAAGCATTTACTTTTCGGAAAACGGTATTGTTTACTCACGATTCTGACGCCGAATTCATCGGCTCTCCCACCCCCCTCCCCAATGTTGTCCCAAGTATATCATATTATATATATATATATATATATATATCACGAACGTACGCCGCGTACGCTCTCCCATATCCCGCGTCCGGCATCCCGCGTCCGGATGATAAGCCACCGAATCGGTGGACACGGTGTCTCTCCCCATTCCCCACATATACAATGCACACATATACATTTATCAATATCAAGTATTATATACATTATCATATAAACAAAGCATGCATGGGAGCCCAAGGAAAGTCATGTGTTTATCGGAGTGACGTAAGGTCGGTAACCTCCGATTGTATTATGGAATAACCATGGGCGCTTTGTCTCACCTTGAAGGAACAATTAATAAGGCGAGACTATCAATGGAGAGTAACTTCATGAGAAATCATAGGACAGGATCATAAGGCATCATTATCATTATAGCACCATAGTCGTCGTTTTAGTCATTAGGACTTTCAATATTGTAAAACTTGGTTTTGGAAGAAAAATGAATATTTTGGAAAACACTTGTAAACTTTTAGAGAAGAAAATCATGCGTTGGGGTCGAAGGTTTAGTTAAAACAACTACTAATTTGATAGTAGGAACGATAACTAAAAACTTTTATTAGCTATAGCATGGAAATAAGCTTAATGTAACAATAAGAAGGGATTTGGGAATAGTGGGCCCGCCTCGGTCGAATGAGGCGGCGTACACAATTTACGTATAATACATTTCATAATGTTGCTTATGGAAGTCTTAGGGTGATCGGGTCGTATTCTTGCAAGCCCTAGGGTGTTTCGACCTTTCCTTCTTTCGTTCAAGCACTTTTGGTTCAATGCCACTAGATGAATAGTAACTATTTTTCAATCTCGGATTCCTAGAGTTAGGGAAGTCCCGAGGCGCGAAATCAAGCCTATACGTCTAGGACATGCCAAAGAAAGAAAGTAAGGTCTTACATACCTCTTTCCGCCCTTTTGCTATTCCAAAGTCACGTCGCAATCTCGTCAAAATCTGCAAATTGGTCATGTTTACCCAAAACTTTGATTAGTGCCCTTTTGAATTGGATTCTTAAAATAACACTTGGCTACCGAAATTTCGGCAGCATTTCCCCTGTAGATACATCATGCCACCAAGTTTAACTTGGTCGATTTCAATCAACAACAATCCGGGAATTCAACCCGGCCAAACCAACAATCATTACGACATTATCAATGCTCAACTCACAACATGTCCAATGCACTCCAACCCAAATCTTCCAAATGCCACAAGAACTTCAACAATACATTTATTTCTTTCAAACTCATAAAATATACCAACAATTCCATACATTTATAACACTATTTCCATGAATTCAAGCTCGCATTAAGGTCTCATTAACTCTTAAATCAGCCCACATAATTACGACCTCCATTTGAGTCATCAAACCTTCATTTTCATCACACAATCCACAACAAACAACAACCAAAATACTAAATAAAATTTCATTCGTTCCTTGTTTCCAAAACAGCCCAAGTCCACGGGTTCAACATCAACACCATGACTCAATGAATTCCATTCATTTCAACACACCACAACATGCTCAAAACGTTCATAACAATATCAACCAATCATTAAATAAAATTAGTTCTATACTTTTATACCACACTACATGCATTCGGCCACTACACACACCACACTTTCATGAAGTCCATGCATTTCTACATTCCACAACACACATAAACCATGCACAACCATCCACAAGACATGTAGAGAGAGTCAAACCTTACCTTCCACTTATTTCTCCTTTGGCTAGCTTGATGAACCACAACAACAAATGGCTTTCTTGTTCCAACAACTCTTCCACGTCGACGAGGGCCTTCTAATTGGTATGAAGACTTGAAGAAAAACAACCTCCACCATCAACTTTAGGGGCTGGTTCGGCCAGCCCCTCTTGGTCGTCCCTCTCCTTCTCTTTTTTTTTCCTTTCTCTCTTTCTTTCTTTCTTTCTCTCTTCAATTAAAAGATGAACTCTCTCATCTCTCTATATATATATATAATTCTCATGACCATGTGAGGGTCACATGCCCCTCTCTAGATTTTTCTTTTCTTTTCCCTTCCTTTTTGTTTTTCTAGAATTTTTCTTACAATTTCTTAAAATTTAATCCAAAAAAAAGACTAAGTGTCTTGCCACATAAGTTTGGCCCCTTTCAAGACTTTTCCTAGGACTTGGTGAAATTACTATTTTACCCCTCGACTTTTCTCAATATTACCATTTTGTCCCTAACCTTCCGCGTTATCTCCACGGCCCATTTTGCGAATTTCTCTTCTTGCCCTTAGCCTTTCTCAATATTTCCGTCCAATAATATTCATAAATAATATTCATAACCAACTTATGCACTAAAATAATTTTTGAAGATGGTCTTGCCCTTAACTTCCCGCAATTGTCTTAAAATATTCCGACGTGCAAACTGCGGGATATAACATCCTTCCCCCCTTTTGAAACATTCGTCCTCGAATGTTCGACTAGTCCTACAAGCTCTCATAAGCACCTCGGGGGAGCTCCCTTTTTAAAGCTATTCCCATCCTTTATATTAGCTCTTAAACTATCCTACACCGTTCTCTTTGTCATACTCTTTCTCTTTATAAGCGTCCATTTTCTGGCGTCGCACTACTCAAGGTTTGTGCGAACTTCTCATATTACCTTAAACATTATCATTCTAATTCTCATTCGCTTGTTGCTGGTCTTCCGATCTTACCAATTTGTTTCCATGAAGGGATCTCATTTGTAGCCCAAGCACCCACATCAAACATATTACCGTTTCGACTGTTTCGATCTCATCCTTACATTTCCCTCACCTGCTTCCCCCCTTTTGGGGGGTACCTATACCATTATCCGTTTATACTTCGCCTCCTATCCTCATTCCCAATCTCAATTTATAGTAGAATAATAACGGCTTACTTTACAACACTTATACCGTTTACTCTTGCTATCACTCGGGCTTTGGTACCCTTACTCGATTAATGCCTTCTGCATCGTAACTTCGGTTGCTGGGATTCACATGTCCACTGATACAATCATGTTTGGGATATCCTACTCCTTCATATATACATATGTATAATTACTATTAACTAGCCCACAAAATACGTCCAAACGCTGTTCAAGCCTATCCTACTTCTAGGGCTATGATGTACTTCCTGTCTTTTCGCCGAGCAAGTCTGTCTTGTCCTACGCGTCTTCTTATGATCTCCAATTATTCCATACACTCTAGTTTCCCTTAGGTTGCTCCAGCCTCCTGTTGTCCTGATGTTCGAATGTATAGAATTTCTTATAAACTTCCCAGGGGGTCACCCATCCTAGAATTGCTCCCACCTGGGCACGCTTAACCCAAAAACTTCACTGGAATTCGGTGCCTTAATGTCGATATTTTCACGTCCACTTTTTCACATGGCCTCTACTACGCGGTCTGAAGCCAACCAGAGCTTTACAATTTCCGAGATATCTTCGTAATACGTCCTTTCTTCTACAATGACCGTTTTGCCCTTTTTAATTCCTGATGTTCACCTTCCGCCTGCATGTATGGCTATTTCCTGTCTGGCGCCCAGCTCCACGTAATAGAACAAATATATTCACCCGGTCTCACCTCTTTTGCCTTCCATATCATTTCTCGCCTTTTTCCGCCGATATCGGGCTCGCGGAAGTCAACGATTAGTATAAAGGATCTTATCTCCTATGACTTGGCTCTATCGCACGATCTCATGACAGTAAAGAAGGTCAACCATTCCTAAATGCCCCGGCCTCCTCCTCGTTTATAAATGTGGCCGGCTTCACACCCATAAACAGGACTCTGCCGGACACGACTTTGCAGACAACCCTTGGACCGACCTGCTCTGATACCACTTTGTCACACCCCGATCTCATTAGGGTGTGATGGGCACCCGACCCCGTAACTGGAGCCGAGCGAACCCACTGACTCTTACTACGTACTAATTTTTTTTGAAACCTCTACATCAATGTTCGTAACAAGTCTACTGAAATATTCCTTTGTTGCTTTAGAATCAAATAAAATATATGACTATACAAAACTTGTATCATGGTACAAACTGACTCCCGAAACCCACGACTCTGTCTGCAAAGTCTCTAAGCGTAATCGAAAATCGGCACGTGTGCTATGACTGCCACACTCCGTGCCAAATGGAGCTTGCCAACTTCGCTGGAACATCTTCTATCCCGGCTTCTATCCGTCGGGTGTACTGCGCGTGGCATGAACGCAGCCCCCCCCCCCCCCGAAGAAGAGGGGTCAGTACGAGCCATGTACTGAGTATGTAAGACATGAACAATAATATGAACAGGAACATATGTATGAACAACAATACCATGGGATCATAAAATCTGTGATGAGATAAGAGGATAACCTGTACATATGGACAGTGACTGCGTGGAAATATAGGGCATATCATAGATTGACAGAATACCTGTACATGTGCGTGCCGCTGAGGGCGGATACCATGCATGCCTAGCTTCCTTTTTTTTTTTTTTTTTTGAACACGGTGATTTTATTCTTGTACATAGAAAACAGTTACTTTTCGGAAAACGGTATTGTTTACTCACAGTTACAGACGCCGAATTCATCGGCTCTCCCACCCCCCTCCCCAACAGTGTCCCAAGTATATCATATTATATATATATATATATATATCACAGAACAGACGCCGCGTACGGCTCTCCCATATCCCGCGTCCGGGCATCCCGCGTCCGGGATGATAAGCCAGCTGAATCAGGTGGACACAGTTGCCCTCCCCATTCCCCACATATACAATGCACACATATACATTTATCAATATCAAGTATTATATACATTATCATATAAACAGCATGCATGGGAGCCCAAGGAAAGTCATGTGTTTATCGGAGTGACGTAAGGTCGGTAACCTCCGATTGTATTATGGAATAACCATGGGCGCTTTGTCTCACCTTGAAGGAACAATTAATAAGGCGAGACTATCAATGGAGAGTAACTTCATGAGAAATCATAGGACAGGATCATAAGGCATCATTATCATTATAGCACCATAGTCGTCGTTTTAGTCATTAGGACTTTCAATATTGTAAAACTTGGTTTTGGAAGAAAAATGAATATTTTGGAAAACACTTGTAAACTTTTAGAGAAGAAAATCATGCGTTGGGGTCGAAGGTTTAGTTAAAACAACTACTAATTTGATAGTAGGAACGATAACTAAAAACTTTTATTAGCTATAGCATGGAAATAAGCTTAATGTAACAATAAGAAGGGATTTGGGAATAGTGGGCCCGCCTCGGTCGAATGAGGCGGCGTACACAATTTACGTATAATACATTTCATAATGTTGCTTATGGAAGTCTTAGGGTGATCGGGTCGTATTCTTGCAAGCCCTAGGGTGTTTCGACCTTTCCTTCCGTTCAAGCACTTTTGGTTCAATGCCACTAGATGAATAGTAACTATTTTTCAATCTCGGATTCCTAGAGTTAGGGAAGTCCCCGAGGCGCGAAATCAAGCCTATACGTCTAGGACATGCCAAAGAAAGAAAGTAAGGTCTTACATACCTCTTTCCGCTCCTTTTGCTATTCCAAAGTCACGTCGCAATCTCGTCAAAATCTGCAAATTGGTCATGTTTACCCAAAACTTTGATTAGTGCCCTTTTGAATTGGATTCTTAAAATAACACTTGGCTACCGAAATTTCGGCAAAGATTTCCCCCGTAGATACATCATGCCACCAAGTTTAACTTGGTCGATTTCAATCAACAACAATCCGGAATTCAACCCGGCCAAACCAACAATCATTACGACATTATCAATGCTCAACTCACAACATGTCCAATGCACTCCAACCCAAATCTTCCAAATGCCACAAGAACTTCAACAATACATTTATTTCTTTCAAACTCATAAAATATACCAACAATTCCATACATTTATAACACTATTTCCATGAATTCAAGAAACTGCATTAAGGTCTCATTAACTCTTAAATCAGCCCACATAATTACGACCTCCATTTGAGTCATCAAACCTTCATTTTCATCACACAATCCACAACAAACAACAACCAAAATACTAAATAAAATTTCATTCGTTCCTTGTTTCCAAAACAGCCCACCACGGGTTCAACATCAACACCATGACTCAATGAATTCCATTCATTTCAACACACCACAACGTGCTCAAAACGTTCATAACAATATCAACCAATCATTAAATAAAATTAGTTCTATACTTTTATACCACACTACATGCATTCGGCCACACTACACACACCACACTTTCATGAAGTCCATGCATTTCTACATTCCACAACACACATAAACCATGCACAACCATCCACAAGACATGTAGAGAGAGTCAAACCTTACCTTCCACTTATTTCTCCTTTGGCTAGCTTGATGAACCACAACAACAAATGGCTTTCTTGTTCCAACAACTCTTCCACGTCGACGAGGGCCTTCTAATTGGTATGAAGACTTGAAGAAAAACAACCTCCACCATCAACTTTAGGGGCTGGTTCGGCCAGCCCCTCTTGGCCGTCCCTCTCCTTCTCTTTTTTTTTCCTTTCTCTCTTTCTTTCTTTCTTTCTCTCTTCAATTAAAAGATGAACTCTCTCATCTCTATATATATATATATAATTCTCATGACCATGTGAGGGTCACATGCCCCTCTCTAGATTTTTCTTTTCTTTTCCCTTCCTTTTGTTTTTCTAGAATTTTCTTACAATTTCTTAAAATTTAATCCAAAAAAAAGACTAAGTGTCTTGCCACATAAGTTTGGCCCCTTTCAAGACTTTTCCTAGGACTTGGTGAAATTACTATTTTACCCCTCGACTTTTCTCAATATTACCATTTTGTCCCTAACCTTCCGCGTTATCTCCACGGCCCATTTTGCGAATTTCTCTTCTTGCCCTTAGCCTTTCTCAATATTTCCGTCCAATAATATTCATAAATAATATTCATAACCAACTTATGCACTAAAATAATTTTTGAAGATGGTCTTGCCCTTAACTTCCCGCAATTGTCTTAAAATATTCCGACGTGCAAACTGCGGGATATAACAGGGTGCCCATCACGTCCCATGGAATTGGGGCGTGACAAAGTGGTATCAGAGCGAGGTCTGTCCGTGGGGTTGTCCGCAAAGTCGTGTCCGGAGAGTCCCATTTTATGTGTGTGAAGCGCGCCACATTTATAAACAGGAGGCTACGGGGCATTTAGGAATTGTTGACCTTCTTTCCGTCATAGATCGTGCGATAGAGCCAAGACATAGGAGAATGAAATAAGAAATTCCATCTGTAAGCCTTACATACGATGAAAGGAGGTAAATGTGGATATATCTGATCAGTTACCCGAGACTGACAGTTCTGGATGGCAAGAATGTGATAGGAAGTTATGTACTCTGTAAGGTATTGCTGGCATTCGCGGTGTAGATATTTTGGCCAATAAGAGTTGGTAAAGGTAGTATGGAAGATTAAAAGGGTAAATTAGTAAATGTACAAGAACGGACGTGCTACGAGCATGTGTCGGAATCTGTGAAAGTTTGACTGGCTCCAGATTATGTGATAAAGGCCATATGAAAAAGCGTATGCGATTATATCAGCAATAAAGCACCAAATTCCATCAAAAATTTGAGGTTAAGCGTGCTCAGGCGGGAGCAATTTCAGGATGGGTGACCCCCTGGGAAGGAAGTAAGAAATTCCAAAGATTTAGTTGCAAAGGACAAATGAGAAACTAGAATGGCCTAAGTGAAGTCAGACTATATGAGATGATTGGAGACCACAAAAGGCTACGCAGCATGCGACAGGCCCGATTAAAGAAGAAAAGAAAAGAAAAGTATGTCACGATTCTGAAATTTGGATAGGCTTGAATAGTGTCTGGAAGTATTCTGTGGGTTAGTTGGTACTAATTATATGTACCTATGTGTATGAACATGTACGATATCCCATATGTGAAGGCATCGACAGAAAGTGAAGAGAAAACTTATGGTAAGAAATTTTGCTATGTTGTGCGTAGAGTCGAAAGGAAGAACTATGGGTTTATGAAGGAACCCCTCCCGAAGTGCTACAAGACCCCGTAAGGTCAATTGAACATTCGAGGACGAATGTTCTAAAGGGGGGGAGGATGTTATAGCCCGTATATTGTACGTTTGGAAATTCCAAAGTCGTCGTGGAAAGTTAAGGGCGAGACCATTTTCAGAAATTATCTTAATGAACGAGTCGTTATAAATATTATTTATGACCATTATTAGTACGGAAATATTGTGAAAGGTTAAGGGCAAGAAGAGAAATTCGCCAAATGGGCCGTGGAAATAATGCGGAAGGTTAGGGACAAAATGGTAATATTGAGAAAAGTCGAGGGGCAAAATGGGAATTTCACCCAAGTTTCATGAAAATTCCATAAAAGGCCATATTGGCCATGTGAAGAAAATGGATGGACAAAAGATGACAAAAAAATAGTAAGTCATCTTTTAAAGGAAAATCATAAAATAAAAGATGGAAAACTCTAGAAAAATAAAATGAAAGGAAAAGAAAGAAAAATCTAGAGAAAGGGGCATGTGCCCCTCACATGCATGCAAGAGAATATATATATATGGAGTAGTGTTCATATTTTATAAAGAGAGGATGAAAAAAAAAAGAAAAGAAAAGAGAGAAAGATGAAGGGCCAAAACATGGCCTATTCGGCCATGGCTAGGGGATTTCTTCCCCATGAAATCTCCTCCCAAAAATTATTTTCTTGATGCATTCCTACTAATTCAAGGGTCCTCTCCAACGTGGTATGATTATTTCGGAAAATAAGTCGTTCGTTTCGTCGTTTGGACAATTTGGTGGAGTGAAGAAACTTGAAGAGGAAGGTAAGATTTTATTGCTTTTACTATGTTATGAAGGGTCCATTTACATTGTAGTATGTAGAAATGATAAAAATTCATGAGAGTATGGATATGGGGGTGAGGCCGTATGCATGGATGCTTGCAAGGGCAATGGTTCAATCATTTTATTTAGTATTTTGATTGTTGTTAATGTTATGGGTGATTTGTATGTGTTGTAGAGTGAAGGAATGAATGGAATACATGAAGCTATGCATAATGTGTTGTTGGCCGTATATGTGTGTGTTTGGCCGTGTGCATATATGATGTGTGTAGGGATGGTGGACAAATTGTATTTAACGTGTTTGGGTGTTGTTGTAACGTGAAGAAATGGATGAAACTCATGGAAATATGGAAGTTAGTATGTGGCCGTGTATATGTGTTGCTTTATAGAATATGATGGACGAATTTTGTGTAGTGTTATTTGGTTGTTGTTGCATTGCTTTTAGGGTGTAAATGATGATAATATAGTTTCTTGAATTTGTAAAAATATTGTTGAAGATGTATGGGATTGTTGACACAGTTTATGAATTTGAAAGTAGAAAATGTGCTATAAATGCTTCTAGTTGAGTTGGTTGTTGAAGTTGTTAGTATAGTTGTGATATTTTGATTGAAAGTTTGGCCGGGTTGAATTCCCGGATTGTTGTCGATGTTAATTTGGGCCGAGCCATATTCTCGGGATGGTGCATTTACAGGGGAGGTGCTGCCGAAATTTCGGCAGACGAGAACAGATTCAAGATTGGAATTTTAAAGCTTCATGAATAGTAACTGGCAAGCATGACCAAATTGCGGATTTTGGCGAACTTCGGACGGGGATTTGGAGTAGCGTAAGCGGCAGAAAAGGTATGTAAGGCTTACCCTTTCTTTCTCTGGCATGTCCTAGATATACTAGGCTTGAATTTGGACCTCGGGGACAATTCTACTCCTCGGAATTCATGTCCGAAAATTGCCCTTTTTCTTTCAATAGAATTGAATCATTTATGCTGCTAATGGTTTGAGAATTTGTTTAAACGCCTAGAACTTGAACAAATGGAACCCGATCGTCTTAGAACTATTATGAATGACATTATGAAGTGTAAAATTATGTAAGTAAGGTACGTCACCTCAATTGACCCGAAGTGGGCCCACAAACCCCGAGACCTATGTAAATATGTCCTGTTTGCCTTACTTCCGCACGAAAAGTACTGGAAACCTTTGGCTAATGTTCCGAGCTTGCTATAAGTGTCTGGTAACTCAGATAAAAGTATTAAAGTTTGACTATTCTGATATAAACGCTCCGGTATGAATAATCTGATCTGAATATTCTGACATAAGCATTCCGATATAAATGTTCTGGCATAAGCACTCGGTTATAAGTATTTGAAGGTAAATATTCGGATATGTATATGATCTGACATAAGTATTCCGGTCTAAGTATTCTGGTATAAACAATCCGTCATGAAAATTTCGATATGAGTATTCTGGTATGAATGTTTGACATAAGTATTCTGCTATGACTATTTGGGTATGAATCTGTTGACCTGAGTATTCTGATGCGAGTATCCTTATATGTCTTAATGTTCTCCATACACGACTCCGGATCGCTTGAAAAGTCCGAAGAGGTTTTTGTATATCAAGTGCTCATAATTTTCTGATATTACTTCGGAAGAACCCGAGACTTGTTTCTGAATCTTCGAATGACAGAAAGTGATTTGTCTATTGAGTCTGGTCTTATATGCATATGTTTTCGCACTACTGTTCGTGCGCGACTCAATGTATCTTTCACTGAGTCCCGGGCCAGGGCATGTTATGACTTCATGCGTACGTCACGATACGATTCTGATTCACTGAGTCCCGGGCCAGGACATGTTATCGTGCACTTCTCTGCATTATTCACCGAGTCCCTCGTACTTGCGGGCCGGGACACGTTATCTGTATGTATTTATGATTTGATGGTACGGGGATGGTGGCCGGATGGCATATTATGATTATTCACCGAGACCCGCGATAGAGAGGGCCGGGACACGTTATGTATACTTGGCACATGATTCTGATATGCATGTTTCTACTTTACCGAGTCCCTTAACAAAGGGCCGGGACACGTTATTTGCATATATAACTTATGAATCTGATATATGATCCTACTTACCGAGTCCCTCCTCAGAGGGCCGGGACACGTTATAATAAGCATCTGTGATCCATGACTTTGACATACATTTATGAGTCTATCCACCGAGTCCCTCATGGGAGGGCCGGGACATGCTACTCTGACTTTGAATACGAATCTGTCTGACATATCTCTGCACGTCTGACTCTGAGTACGAATCTGTCTGACATATCTCTGTACATCTGACTCTGAACACAAATCGATACACACCTCGTATGTCCGGCCGTGATTACGGTACGTTCGATATACCTCTGTACGACTGCGTCTGATATACGATATCGTCTGAGCATGCTGTACGTTCTGTATTCCGCCCGATACATGATCTCGTCTGAACATTCTGTACGATTCGCACCTCTTCGGACATGCGGTCTCTGATTGCAAACTAAACAGTTTAGGTATTCTGATTGACTATTTATTGTTCTATATGATTTTGGTATATGAGACAGGTGTGTATGAGTTGCGTCTGAAAGGTAAGCGTCTGCTAGTCTGAGTAACGTATGTATCTGATGGTTCCGTCATTTCGATTTATAGTTCTGTTTTTCTATATTGCATGCCTTACGTACTCAGTACATTTTTCGTACTGACCCCCTGTCTTCGGGGGCTGCGTTTCATGCCGCGCAGGTACTCCCAGATGAGCGGATGTGATCATAGAAGGTGTTCCAGCAGAGATGGCAAGCTCCATTTTCCCGGGTGCTGCCGAGTCAGAGTTTGTCTGTTGTGATTTTCCCCCTGTGTTAGAGACTTTGCAGACAGCATTGTGGGTATGGTGTGTCAGTCTGTCAGCGGCTCCATCAGCCGACATGTCAAGTTATGTTATGTAGTAAATTTTGTACAATTTCAAATTTTGCCAAATTTGAAAGCTTTATTATGTATTTCATGATTATTCAGTTTAGTGATTTGAAAAAAAAAAAAAATTATCTGTACAATAGGAATCCGTGGGTTCGCTCGGCTCCGGATATGGGGTCGGGTGCCCATCACGTCCCATGGAATTGGGGCGTGACAATTACAACCCCATACAACTAAACTTTAATTCACAATTGGAAACTAAACTTGAATCATGCCTCTGAATCCGGAAGACGCATTTAGTACCATATTAGGTCATGCCATAACACAAACATCTCGCATAAGAGTTAAGGAAAGAGATTCCCACCATTCGCGGAAGAATAAGACAAGGAAGTGCAAATACCAATTGGAATCATCTAGATACCAATTTGAACGAAGTAGCACGAAAGAATGAAAGAAGTGAAAGTTTCCTAAATGCCCCATAGCCTCTCGCAGATAGGTACGGAGTTCTTTGTACCGATTTGGAAGAATCTACTAAACACGTCCTTGTACAACGAGATTCACGAACCTAAAGCTCTGATACTAACTGTCACGACCCTAATTACTGATCGTGCCTGCACCTACTTTATTATCACTAGTAGGCGAACTGTCACACCCTTAATCCGATAGGGTGTGATGGGCACCCGACCCTTACCTAGGGCCGAGAGAACCCGCTGACTCTCGTGACACTCATAATCGTATTGGGCCCTCATAGCATAACATAAGTACATAATGAAAGATTTTCCAGAAAATAATATGCTTTTTACCTTTCTCGAATCAAATAAAATCTGTAACATATAATACTTATAATACAATGCGTAATAATACATCGGCTTACATAGCCGCTTACATAACCGACATCTTATACCCACGACACTGTCTGCAAAGTCTCTAACATAGAACATGAAACCATAACGTAATACTCTGACTCGGCTGCACTCCGGAGAAATTGGAGCTCGCCAATCCCGCTGGAACATCATCTACTAATATCTTCACTCACACTGGTGTACCGCGCGGCATGAAACGCGACCCGAAGAAAGGGGGTCGATGCGGAATATGTCGAGTATGTAAAGCATGAAATATAGTAAGCGGGATCATACTGAAGTAAAGAGTATAGAGAATCATAAGACTTGCCTTTTAAAACATTTATCATACATATACATATATCGGTAAGTAAAATCATATCATGCTCATGTTATCGTATCATCGTACATATATACCGTCCCCGGCCCTCTAGTGAGGGACTCGGTGAGTAAAATCATATCATAATCATGTATGCATGCATATATATACATATATATACCGTACCCGGCTCTAGTGAGGGGACTCGGTGACTACCGTGTCCCGCCCCGCTAGCAAGTGGACTCGGTATGCCATCCGGCCGCCATCCCCATCTCATCACATCATCATATCATCATATATATATATATATATATATATATATATATATATATATATATATATATATATGCCCTCTAGTGAGGGACTCGGTGAATAATGCGGTGGAATGTGCACGAATACATACCCGGCCGGGACTCGGCCGAAAGATACATTGAGGCCGGCACGAGCAGTAGTGACAAATCATATGCACATAAATCTTTCTCAGAGACTCAATGAAGTAATCTAAACGACTCGTCATTTGAAAATCGGGACAATAGTTATATCAAAAATCTTTCGGACGTTACTCGGAAACATATCAAACATCTTAAGCGTATAGTAGAACCGTAGGGATCATAGTCATATGTCCAATCAATTCGAGCCGCCTCAGAACCTTACGAACATTATTCACTTTAGGACTTTCTACAAACATATCGAAGCAATCCGATCCCTTCTGTGAAAGTTACGCTCGTTCGTAGTTACGGAAGCATTTAAGAACAAAACTCTTTTGAAAACGAATCTTTTTATGCAACTTTTGAAACTTAGTCATACAAAAACATAAGAACCATAATTCGACTACATTACGAATACGAATATCAAGAAACAAATAAAAATCATAGACATGCTCGGATTGCGAGAATAGAGTTACCTCGAGACTCGTGTCATAACTTATTTTTAACTAAGACATGCCAAAGAAAGAAGGGGTGAGCTTTACATACCTTAGCCGCTTCCTAAGCTAATCCGAACTTACGTCTCGACTTCTCACGATCTACAATAATGTCATTAGGTATCAACCATTAGCCATAACACTTAAGAATCCAATTCCAAATTAACACTTTGTCTACAAAAATTTCGGCAGCATTTCCCCTATAACTTCAACATCCCCGAGAATTTAACTCGGCCAAATCAACAACAACCAAACCAACAACCATACTATCAATATCCATAAATGATTTAAAACGCATTCCCATATTAATAATTCCTTTCTACACAATTCGACAACATTTCATTTATATTCAAATAAGCTACGTGCATTCAAACCAACATCATTGATCATACGTTCAAGTGTTAATCCGAGACCATTCAAACACGATTTAAGAACATTCCAAGCAATCCGTACAATATTCAAAACAACCCAAACAATAGGCCATTCCACCCGAAATCCTTCAACTACATTAGGAACATCAATAACACATTTTCTTCTTCCAAATCCATAAACTATATCAACAATCCCATACGTTAGCATTATCATTTTCATCAATACAAGAAATCATATTACAATCACCTTAGCTTCCAAATCAGCCCACAACAATTACGACTTCCATTTGAGTCATCAAACCTTCATTTTCATCACATATTCCATAACAACAACAACTACGACACCAAGTAAATTCAACTCACCATTCCTACACAACACACCTATATACACGGCCACACACAACACACCATAATTTCATGAATTTCATTCACTTCCACACTCCACAACATACAAACCATGCATAACATGTAAAAATAAGAATTAAGTCTTACCTCTTCCAATCAACTTCTTCCACTCGGCTAGGATCCTCCATAACTAAAAGGAATGGTTTTCTTGTTCCAACAACCACTCCACGTCGACGAGGACCTTCCAATTAGTAGGAAAGCATGAAGAAAATAATTTTCTTGATCAAGCTCCCATGGCACCTTGTTCGGCCACCATGGCCGAACTCTCTCTTCTCTCTCTTTCTTTTCTTTCTCTTGAGTTTTCTAGGCTTTGCAAAATAATGAATTGTGTCTTGTAATTCATCACTTACATATATATATATATATAAATATGGGCACATGGCCGGTCATGTGCCATCTCTTTTTTTTTTTCTTTTTTTTCTCCACTTTTCTCCAATTTTCTAGAATTTTCTTTAAATTATGGAAGATGAATTGTAGTCTTGCATAGTCATGAATTATATATATACACACACATGCCCCTACAAATATGAAATAAACACATGGCCCCCTTTTTGGCTTAAAACAATTGGCCAACATGTGAGTGGGGCCCACGGCCACCTTGGCCTTTTGGCCATTTCATGAAAATTTTGTTTCCTTTCTTAGCCCTTAATTTTCCTTATTCCAATTTCGCCC
Source organism: Lycium ferocissimum (assembly GCF_029784015.1). NCBI lineage: Eukaryota > Viridiplantae > Streptophyta > Magnoliopsida > Solanales > Solanaceae > Lycium > Lycium ferocissimum. Next base: position 17,394 of record NW_026727588.1, read on the forward strand.
TTAATACTCCACACAAATAAAAGATGAATACGCGACTTATACATTCTTAACAAAATCGAAAAAAATAACCTTGTCCCTAACTTTCCACAATTTACTCTGAATATCTCGATGTACAAAATGCGAGGTATAACACGAACCCTTATCCGTTATCCCATTAATCATTAGCCAATTTTAACTTCTTGAATCATTTATACTAAAACAATCAATGATCATGTGAATGAATAAATAAATTAATAGTTCATAATTAATAGATAATATAAGTGCGGAAGCCTTAACTATTACACCCCAAAGATTTGAAAGTCATCGTACAAGGACTCCAACTAACAATGTCTGAAGAATGAAGTATATCTCAAATATAATAACAAAGAATGTCTAGAATAAAAATAGACATCTGGACAAAGAGTTCTTCAGGTGGCATGGCATAGATCGAAGCTCACCCTCGGATCTGATCGAGCAAACTGGGTTCAAGCTAGAGATGTAATCTGGATGAAATCTCTGGAACACAATCTACACTAAAAAAGGCTGCAGCAAAGTAGTATCAATACAAACACTATGTACCGGTAAGCATCATAGGCCGACTAAGATTAGTTCACGCATATAAGTATAAAATCAACAAGATAAATAGATAGGCACTTAATACTCAAATTCAAGTCACATAATATCCCATAACAGTGTCACAACCTAAGTTGAAGCTTCTAACCCACAAGTCTGTCAAATTTCAATAACCTAACCTGATAATCACAAGTCCAAGTTCCTTTCCTAGGTAGAGTCACTAATCCACAATTTAACTCAGTCAATGATCATATCAATACCGCATGACGATCGTTTCAAAGAAACATACCAAAATCAGAAACAACGAGCCATATAATAATGTAGAATAAAACATAATGATGTGCAATGCAAAATAGGATGACGTGCAATGCAATGTAATGCAATGCCCAGGCCAAATACACACTGTACACACATGCTACTGATGTCATAGCTCAGTAGTCATAACCTGCAGGGGACCCATGGTGTCCATGCAACTCGTTTCGGAACACTCCTCGGACCCGAGCCATAAATCCTCCGCCCCGGAAAGAACCTCGATCACGGATCCACATCATGTATCACTCATTCCGGAACACTCCTCGGACCCGAGTCACTTATTGCCCTCCGCCCGAAATTTACCTCGGACTCGAGCTTATACACCCTCCGTTTCGGAAAGAGCCTCGGACCCGGAGCCACTCGATTATACAAGAAACGCTGCTACATCCCTCTTAATGAGCAATTATCAAGTAGTATATTAATTTCATCGAGAAGATCATATTAGCTTCTCACTATAATTGTCATCAATTTGTATCACAAGTTCATCAAGAAGATTATATCAACTTCTGCACAATTTCACATCACAATGTATGTCTCAATGTATTTCAGTTCATTCGTATGTATGGACTATGGACAATTAACAATATCAATGTCAAACACAAGGTATCATGCCACAAGTCTTCTAAACCATTTTCATCTTGCATGAGTGTATGAATGGATAAATGAGTGTAAACGTGGTAAATCAATACAAGCCAATAAAGCAACAGTGAAGGTGCACGTCACAAAGCCACAAGTCATGTCAAGACATGGATCAACTCAGCCATAAAATGAATCATACAATCATCCCAACCAACATAGTAGTCTGTGTCCCTCTTTACTTCCATATGTAGCAAGTATGTCTCACAACTAAGTCTTGTATCACTAATAAGCTCCATTTCTCTATATATTATCATCAACAACAATCATACATCAAGTTATCATCTACGTACTGTCATAAGTTTATATCACAATTCAACCTTCCTTTCTCTGATAATATATGTCACAATAAGAGAGAACTAGGTACAACATGACAATTTAGGCAATAAGTCTAATCACAATAATAGGGCAACAAGCCACTGTCAACAACAATCAACTAAATAGAGTTCTATCCCGAATCACCACAGTATGAATACAACTACACCTCATGTTTCAGTACATAATGTAACGGCGACGAGCCCACAAAATCAGAAGTCATACCAACCTAGCTAATATCCAACCAAAACACCATGTCCGAAGACCTAATCATGCTTTCTTCCTTCTATTCTATACAATACATACATTTCGCTAATCAAAGTCTGACTAAAGTAAGCCATAACCTATCTCGAATGCAGAACATGAGCCATGAACTACTTCACACGAGCCTTCTATTTTCGAAGCGCCTCATAACGGTCAAAGTCTAACAATATGATGCTAAGTAAGCAACAATCCATCTATACAAACAAAAATGACAATTTGGGGAAGAAGACCCACTTACTTCAGCCCTCTTCAATAGATGAAACCATCCTTTAATGGTGAATTTGTCATAACTTCTATCTCTACAATCATTAACCTTCAATTCAAGGGTTTCTAATCGATTTTACCCTTTCCAATGACATTTTAGAATAAAGATTACATTTTAATTAGAACCCTAAGCCTCAACATGCAATTTCAACCATAAGAAATCAAATTCCTTTCCTAGAAAGTGATAATATATACTCCTATATGATTAATCAACAATAAAATAAACAACCCCCCAATTATATAAGGGTTTAATAATTCTAGAATTTCCACCCACCATTGATGGACCTCTTAGAATAATTATGGCGCTAGAGGAAGAAGGGAAAAGGAATAAATAAAGACGGGGACTTGCCCTCCAAGATGCTTTTGTCACGACCCAACCCCGTAGGCCGCGAGTAGTGCCCGATCTGGGCACCCGTACACACCCATTAACTCGAAATAGCGTACAAGTAGCTTATACCGTGTACAAATTACAAATATTTACAGAAAAGTGGAACGTCGCCCCAAAGCTGTCACAAATGTACAGATATACATATCGTTATCATAATCCAACAGATAATATCACAAATAAGCCGATAAGGCTATCATAGTATGGGGACGTCCAAATCACAAATTACACGTACACGACCGAACAGGTGAATACCCATAACCCACACATATATGTCTACGGACCCTAAGAGTCATAACAAAATCATATGACGGGACGGGACCCCGCCGTACCCTGAATAAACATATACATATGCATAATAACAGAATCTGGATCGGAGTGTAGGTTCCAGAACGAGGGAGCGCTCCATAATTTTTCAAGAAATGCCTAACTTCCCATAATTCACCTTTTGGTCCCCATATTTCATGAAACACTAATTTTCATAATTTCACTTTTAACCCCAAATTTTCCTTAATATTCCATTCCAATAAAATAACAAGAAACTTATGCCTTAAAATAAAATCGATGGTCAAAAATCTCAACCTCGCATCCCAGACTAGTCTTGTCCTTAACTTTTCACGGTTAACTCGGAATATCCTAATGTACAAAAATGCGGGATATAACATCCTCCCCCCCTTTAGAACATTCGTCCTCGAATGTTAAACTAGTCGTATAGGGTCTTATAGGCACTTTGGGGGAGTCCTTTTCATAGGCACGTCACATCCATTTTCATTACCCATTCAACAAGACCCATTAAAGAGTTCCAATGACTAGAAGATATAGGAAGTACATAGGGATACTCATTTTTCATCCGTTCCTTATCATTGTTCCGTCACCATATCTTAACGGAAACCACATCCTTAATACATAACATCCTCACTTGTTGATCCAGTATGATCATGGGTTGTTTCCCGTAAAATGATTTTTCTGTCGCTTGGATATCATCTATCGGAGATACTCTGGAAGGGTCGTCTATACTTTTACGAAACATTGGTATGTAGGGGACTGGACGCGCGCCTCCAATTCGGGTGGTGGGTCCAATTCATAGGCAGTCTTGCCTATTTTACAGAAGATCTGACAAGATCCAACACATTCGGACTGAGCCTCCCCTTTCTTGCCAAATCTCATAGCACCCTTCAAGGGTGACACTTCCAAGGATACCCAATCGTCGACCGGAACTCTAGGTGTCGGCGTCGAGTATCCGCACATGACTTCGTTGCCTCCGGACCGCTAATGACCGCTCTCGAATGAGTTTCACTTTGTTAACTACTCACCGGGTTATATCTAGCTCAATTGACTTAATTCGCCCACATCGAAGTCAATTTGCACTCGCTCTTGTTTAACCTCACTAAGCTTACCGGACGCTCGAATGGTAGATATTATTATAAGAACTCGACCCGGTGGCACAAGATCATCTCGGACGAAATCAATAACGACTAGTGACATATTCCTTCGCGTTTGAATAATGCGCTCGACCCGTCCGTCGAAGAGTGATATGGCACAAGATCATCTCATGATTCGATTCTTCGGGAGGGGTTTCGGGAGTTAATCGTAAACCGAAATCAGGTCACGAATGTGAGAGTGTGATGAAGTCTCCCCATATAATCGCGCATAGTCTTTAACTGAATAAATGGTCCTGGATGTGCTATTGTGTTGGCTCCTAGCGATTCAGTGGTCAGCGTCATTAGTCCTTATGTCCTTGTCACCAATTTCCTTTACATTCCTAGTACTCATCTAACACGACTTTGTCGTTAGTGAATATAGTGGTTATGTTTATGCGGAACGGTCCCGCACCCTTCGTCATCCTTCGCAAAGATCGCTACACTTATGGCAACTCGTAATTCGAGTTTAAACTGAATCCTTGAACTCTTGCCACAACTTTTCCCTTGGCTTCTTGCTCTCAAGTCTCACCGTATAACTCAAAAGCTTAGGGCTGCGAAAATTCTTACTCCTTTACGATTCTCTCATAATACAAGTATATGTGTTTCCGATTTCCTTGTATTGGCGATCATTTCAAACTCTAGCTCCAGGCTAATAAATTTGCCCTTCAGGGCCGTGAGGACGCCATAATCTCTATCAAGTTCAATATGTTCTCCCCCTCTTTTAGGGGTCCTACTATACCAATAGTTCTTCTTCTTCTTCTTCTTCCTTTTTTTTTGCCGTCTTCGGTACTTATTCTTCGCAAGTTAGAAATCTCTTAGCACCGTTGCACGGCCTAGTTTTTCTTTCCTTTACTTCTATTTTTCGTTGTGGTCGTTTTTCTTTCGTTCCACTTATCGAGTCTATCCTGCAATTCTACACAATCCTCTTTGGTTCCATACCGCCACACTCCATCTTTCTCACCCACCTACTTTCACATTCTTATCCAATTCGCGTCGTGCTTTACTCTTTCGCTTTTTTCCGACATTTTAGTCACCTTACCTACCGTCTACTTATTTTCTTTCTTTGCCAAGTATCTCTATCTTGGAACTTCCCAAGCTCAATCTGTAGCGAAAACAGCATCAGCTTGCCTCATAACATAGGTGCCATCTTTTCTTTCACTAGCGCTTCATTACTCTGTCCGATTAATGCCTTCCCACACGTCACAATGTCGATTGTTGGGATTCAATATAGCCATATAAGGGATATCATGTACATACGTATACATAATCATTACCATCTTATTCACAAAATATTTCCAACACCATTCAGCTTACCCTGTTTTTAAAGCTATAATGCACCTTCCTCCGTTTTCACTGACTCAATCTATCTCGTTCTACACGACCTCTTAAGGTTTCTGCCCGCTCTGCAGACTCTAATTGTTCCTTAGATTAACCTAACTTCTCGTTTGCTTCTTACGACTAAATTTGTAAAACTTTCATAAAACTTCCCAGGGGGTCACCCATCCTAAAATTGCTCCCACTCCAGCACGCTTAACTTTGGAACTCTGATGAAATTAGATGCTCTAACGTTAGTATAATCGCGTCAACCTCGCCACATGACCTTCAGCACATAATTTGAAGTAAGTTGAAGTCTTGACAGATTCCGAAACGCCCTCGTAACACATCTCCCGCCGAATTAAAAAGGGTCTCTTACTTCGTCCCAATAATCGTTTAATAGTCGTAGTTATTCCAAATTCTCAGTTAAGTGGCATTTATATTCCAACGATAAGTGTCCAAAATTCTCTTGGAATAATATTTTTATCTCAACTCGTACAATCGCTTCTTTTGGTGAAATTATATTGCATCATTTGTTCCTTAAACTTACCGTCTTTGTCGCTTAGGGATTCCATTATTTTTTAGCTGACGTCTTGTGCACATAGTACCCCTTGTACTCTATGCCTTTTTACGCTTACCATATGCCCACCATAGGCTTCTAGCCTGCTCACAAGCAAACGAAGTTCGTCTCACTAATAGCTTTATCTTATCACCGTGTCGTCGCACTACACCTTTACATTCATAACTGTGTATTCTCTTTTTCGTTCCATATTCACACTTATTTAATTACGTCTATATCAGGCGCTTCCATTAGTATTCCCTTACCATGTTTCCCCAGTTTATGTCCATTCTTTTCTGCGCCCGAGGAGCTTTATAATACCGCTACATTTTCAGAAAATACCACTCCTACATAATCCCTTTCTCCTCTCCAAATCCTATTTTGTTCATCCCTGCTTGTTTTCCTCATACCAATCACTTCCTAGCACTCATTCTACCTCGTTATTCATCTTTCCATGGTTTGGCCTTGCACAATTCCGTCGCTGATATCACTCATTTATTACTGCACCGTTATCTTACTCACTCCTCTTCCAATTAACCCTTTCTTCTTTTGTGCTCACTATCGTTCCCGTTATCTTTTTTATTTTTTGTCTCTAGAAGAACTTCATAAATTCCTCTCTCTTCTCCCCTTTTTTTTTTTTTTTTTAACTCACTTCTTAATGTCACAAACCCTTTTCCGAATTATTTTTACCATATCAATATCGAAATACCATTCTATTCCGTAGTTAACTCCTTTTTCGGGGTCCACCGAAGAACTTCATAAATTTCTCTTTCTTTTTTTTGACCTTTCAAGGCATATTACAAATCCATACCTCATTCTTATTTTATTCCTGAGAAAATTTCGGCAGTTTCTCTATATTTCTTACTATCGCAAAACCTCGCAACAAGGCTCACACGGCTAACATATTTATATATATATATATATATACATATATCCACATAATATTCCACCGATAATAACATGAAAATGGTGAATTTAGTATGTCCACACTTCGTCGCGCTTTTTGTTTACTTTTCCTTTCCAAAATTTTTACTTTACATATGCTTTGTTCGACATATACCTCTCGTGCCATTGTGCGTGCATTTATATCCGTCGCTATTCTTCTTCTTCTTCTTCCGAAATCAAGGGTTAGTACGAGGAATCTTTTTTTATATTCTTGTCTCAATCGTACTATCTACTTCTTCTATTCCTAAATCAACTCGTCATAATTTATCCACCATAATCAATTCGGACACGGTTGTAGGACAATCCGAGGACTAATACGATACACTTTTGTCACGAAGATTTGCCAACCCAATTAACTCGAAATCCAGTTTTGTGGAAAGATCACAAGCCCCTTCGGGACACGAAGTTGAGATTTTAACCACGACTTATTTTAAACCGGGGAAATTATGATTTTATTGGCATGAGATATTATGGAACTTGGGGCTAAAAGTGGATTATGGAAAGTTTGGGGGCCAAAAGTAAATTTTTGGAAAGTTGAAATTTCAAAAAAAAAAAAAAAGTGAGGCCATGTGGCCTTTACTATTAAGTGGGCCATGGCCATATGGATGTCTTATATATGTGAATTAAGATGACTAATATTCCATGCTTCTTCATTTTATCTCGGAGAAATTTCAAGAAAGTGGGAGAGAAAAACTTACTATCGCAAGTGAACCAAGCAAGAGGAAGAGAGAAATTGATCAAAAAAATATTTGTTTCAAGCAACTCCACTCTATAGAAGGTGAATAACAACTTGGAGGGATTGTTGATATAGCAAGAACAAGAATTAGTTCAAAAGCAAGCCCTAGCTAAGTTGAAGAACCAAGTGAAGAAGGTATGCTTCAATCTTCTCTTTTATATGTTATAAATGGTTTATGGAGGTTATAATATGTGGAAATGAACAAAAATAATGAAAATGTGGAAGTGGAAGTTGTGGCCGTGTGGGTGTGTTTGGCCGTGTGTATGTGTGATCTTTGTGTAAAGTGGTTAATTGATTTTACATGTTTGTGTGTTGTTTATGTGTAGAAAATGAATGAAATCCTGAGATTATGTATGTTGATATTACCGTGACTAAGGGCTAATTGGTGTGTAATGAATGAGCTAATGTTGTCTAGTATTTTGGTTGTCAATCGTTATGAATTTTATGATGTAAAATGAAGTATAATGGTTGAAGATTAAAACCGTGTGGATCTCATTTGAAGCTTAATGTGACCTTAATGTAGTTTCTTGAATTTGTAAGAATAATGTTGTTTGTTCACGGGAAAAAAAGGTCACCGACATAAACGTGTGGGTTGTGGGCCCCGTACGGTTGTGTTTGTTTGGTTTGTGTTCTTATGTTTTGATAGCCTTACCGGCTACACCATGTATATATATGAATATATGTATATCTACGGAGCCTTGGGCGAGACTTAATCCGAGGATGCTTACGCCGCTAGATACGATTATGGTTGATGGGTATCACGAGTGCCCGGCTCGGGCACTAGTCACGGCCGCGTGACTAGTGCCCGATCTGGGCACCCGTACACACCCATTAACCTGAAATATCGTACAAGTAGCTTATACCGTGTACAAATTACAAATATTTACAGAAAATTGGAACGTCGCCCCAAAGCTGTCACAAATGTACAGATATACATATCATTATCATAATCCAACAGATAATATCACAAATAAGCCGATAAGGCTATCATAGTATAGGGGGACGTCCAAATCACAAATTACACAGACACGACTGAACAAAGTTGAATACCCATAACCCACACATATATGTCTACAGACCTCTAAGAATAATAACAGAATCATATGACGGGACAGGGCCCCGCCGTACCCGTGAATAAACATATACATATGCATAATAACGGAATCTGGATCGGAGTATAGGCTCCAGAACAAGGGAGCGCTCCAAGTCGTCGTGGAACAGAATCCTAAGCTGGTGGATCATCCAAATAAGTATCCGTACCGCGCGGCATGAAACGCCCCCCCCCCCCCCGAAGAAAGGGGTCAGTACGGAATATGTACTGAGTATGCAAAGCATGAAATATAATAAACAAGATCATAGTCAAAACCAAAAGTACGGAAAGTAAATGCAATATTCAAGATATCGAAATGCTTACTTATAAAAATACAAATCATGCATAGGGCTCTTAGAACGGTGGTCGCCGCTTTGTCGTTGGCGCCACGCCACGGATCACACCGTAAGGTTTCATATCAACGTACCCCGACATATCCCCATAACACATCATAGCCTACCATAACGCCATAACACAGCATAACACCAATATAAACGGAACCCGACCCTCTAGCGAGGAGCTCGGTGAACCGTAACACAGCATCACACCGAAAAATAACATAGTACGCACGATACATAACCGGCCCGGACTCGGTGAAGGATGTAACAATAATGCACAAGCGTAGTCGTGAGCAACTATATGCGGTTTAAAACATTTTCAAAGACTCAATAAAATATCAAAACGAGTCATCATTTAAAAATCAAAACGATAGTCAAATCAAATTTCTTTCGTACGTCGTTCGGGAACATATCAAATCGAACTTTAGGACTCGTAAACACGTATTAAACCATAGGAAATAACTTATGGAAATTATGGGCATAATCGCCATTATAACTCGAAGAAAAATAAGGACCGTCGCTCGAGGGTTAAGACAATAATCGCCAAATTCTTTCAAAAATCGTTTGTTACATAAAGGAAAACCTCGGGGCCCACGGACGAGTATCAAACCAATCCGGGTCCATCTATGAAAGTTGGAGACCTTATCATTATGGATCTCCCACGAACGTTTCGAAGCGATCCGAGCTCGTCTATGAAAGTTACGGCTGTTCGTAGTTATAGAATCCTTTAAAAACAACATTCTTTATGCAAATTTTGAAATCCAATTGTACAAAGGACTTAAGAACCATAAGTTGACCATATTAAGGACGTTAACATTAAGAGGTAAATAAGAATCGGATACGTGCTCGGATCTTAGGAATGAAGTGCCCCCGAGACTCGTACATGCACTAGGACATGCCAAAAGAAAGAAAAGTTAGGCTTTACATACCTCGTCCGCTTCCTAGATTAATCCAAACTTACGTCACGGCTTCTCCAAAATCTACAATAACATCATTTGGTATCAAACATTAGCCATAGCATCGAAAAATCCAATTTCAAGCCATTACTTTTTGCGTAAATTTGGGCAGCATTTCCCCTATAAATTCATCATCCCCGAGAATTTCAACTCGGCCAAATTCTTCAACAACCATACCAATAACCATTCTAACAACATCAACAATTAATTCAAAAGGCATTCTAACATTAATAACTTTTTTTTTCTACATATTTCGACGACAATTCCAATTATACTCAAATTAACTATATATATTCAACTAACACCAATGCTTACATATTCAAGTACTAATCCGAAATCATTCAATCGAGATTCAAGAACATTTCAAGCAACTCACACAATATTCAAACGGCCCAAACAATCTTGCAACCTTACCCGAAACCTCCAATTTCCATAGAAACATTAACAACACATTTTCTTCTTCCAAATTCATAAATTACATCAACATTCCACACAATAACAACATTAACCACAATAATACAAAACACTATATTAAAATTACATTATCTTCTCCAACAACCTACAAACGATTCCAACTTCCATTTAACTCATTAAACCACCATTTTCATTATGGAATCCATGCAACAACAACCAAAAGCATTAAATAAAATTAGTTCTCCACTTCCACCCAACACCATACCCACACGGCCACAACTCCAACTTAACTACTTTCATAAATTTCATCCTTTTCCACTTACTACAACATGCACAACCATTCATAACATATAAAAAGACGATTAAAACTCACCTTTTTCTCTTAGTTCTTCAACATGACTTAGGTTGCAAATTGCATGAACAAAGGCTTGATTTGCCCCAACAATTGTTCCATGATGTTTAGCACCTTCCAATTAGTAGAAAAGCTAGGAAGAATCATTCTTTTGAGGGCTATTTTTGGTCTTCCATTTTTCTCCTACATGGCCGAATATGGCCTTCTTTCCTTTCTCCATGTTTCTTCAATTTTCTAGAGAATGAAATGTGATGAATAAGATGACCAAGTCATCTTTTATTCTCACATATTAAGGTTCCATGTGGCCTTGGCCCACAAGTCATGTGCATGGTCACATGGCTTTTAATTTCATGAACATTAAGTCTCCAAGTTTTCACTTTTGGCCCCATATTTCATGAAACATTAGTTTCAATAATTTCACTTTCAACCCCAAATTTTTCTTATTCCAAATTTACCCTTAACACTCCATACCAATGAAAAGATGAATATGCAACTTGTGCATTAAAACAAAATCGAAGGTCAAAATTCTCAACCTCATATCCCGAAATGGTCTTGTCCTTAACTTTTCATGGTTGGCTCGGAATGTCCCAACGTATAAAATTACGAGATATAACACCTGGCACCCTGCAACTGATCAAACAAATCATTAATCCTGGGGAGGGGGTATTTATTCTTGATGGTTACCTTATTCAGCTGCCTATAATCAATACACATCCGCAGCGACCCATCCTTCTTTCTCACAAACGTACCGGCGCTCCCCTTGTGGTGATGTCGGCCCTAATAAAGCCCTTCTCTAATAAATCCCTCAGCCTGCTCCTTCAATTCCTTCGCCCTGCAGGTGCCATTCGTACGGTGGAATAGATATAGGTTGAGTATGCGCAAAGACACATCAATGGTGAACTCTATCTCCCGCTCGGGAGAAGACCCGGAAGCTCATCCGGGAATACATCTAGAAATTTATTAACCGGCTGGGGACCGACCGAAGAGTCGGTGCCTCGCTTCTAAATCATGTACACGAACCGCATGATAAATATAGCCCTTTCGATCATTTTTCTTGCCTCGAGGTATGAAATAAACTTACCCTCGGCGACGCTCGTATTACCCGTCCATTCTATAACCGGTTCCCCCCGGAAATTGGAAACGGACTATCTTCTTTTGACAACCAACATTAGCATAACAAGAAGCTAGCCAATCCATACCCATAATAACATCGAACTCGGTCATATCTAACTGCAGTGCCTTTAGTGCGGCGGCCACGGATAATTATTGAACAATCTCTATAAACCCTCGCCGGCTATAACAGTAATCCCCTACCGGTGTAGCTACTCAAAAGGCTCTACCGGCTCGCATTCTATCCCAATTTTATTAGCAACAAGGAGAGATATATGATAAAGTAGAGCCCGGGTCTATCGGTGCGTATACATCTCGAGAGAAGACCGAATATACCCGTAACAACATTAGGCGACACCTCCCGATCTCACACACCGGCCAAGGCATAAATGCGGTTCGAAGGACCGCTAAACCGGGCGCTCCGCCATGCCCTACCACTACCCGCACCGCTGGCGTCGGTGCACCCCGCCCCGCAGGGCGCATAGATACTGAAGGTGAGGATGAACCGGCAACTGACCCGGTAGGCTGAGCTGCACCCCCTGCACCGGCCCTGAGCGGACAATCCCTCATAAGGTGGCCCTGCTGGCCACAAGTAAAGCAAGCACCTGTGGCACGGTAGCACTCCCCCCGGGTGGTGTCTCCTACAGTGAGGGAATCGAGGCATAGGTGGCCTCAACTGGCCGGAACCTCGATCCATCTGCGAACCTGAAGCTCGGGAGCTCTGACCGGCTCCTGAATATCCTGCACTCTCTGATCTCCTGCCCGCAAACTGTGGGGGCGTGCTCTGTGCTGGCTGGGGAGGATATCGGCTATGCTGCTGCTGAGGCTGTCTGCCTCGGGACTCTCCGGGTATCATTACCCGGGCCGGATCCGGCCCTTGGCCGGCCCTCGTCATGCTCCGTCGGCCGGCGCCCCTCTCGCGTTCGTCCTCCATACCCCTTGGCACGTGCCTCGTACGCGGGCAATATCCACACTCGGTCGGGCCGCCATCACCAAACAACTGTTGACCAAATATCGATCTAATCCCATCACATATCGGTGCATCCGATTCGTCATATCAGCTACATAAGCGGACACATATTTGGCCAACGAATCAAACTCCAAACTGTACTCCCGAACGCTCTCGCCCTCTCGCTTCAACAAAGCAGGGACTGCTCACTCCGGCTCGCCGTAGCTCGAGAGCGCAAATGGCCAAGAAAGGCCTCGCAAACTCGCTCACACACGGCCGGAGGGGCACCCTCTCCCTCGGGATGCCTCACGGTGACTCGTACCAATTAGTCGCCACATCATGCAATCGGTGATGACGCTAACTCAAACGTACTCGGTCTCGCAGGCCTTAATAAGCCGCAATGTACGCCGCATCTCCCGAACAAACTCCTGAGGATCCTCCGCGGGCTTTGACCCGAAAAACTCTGGGGGATCACAAGTCAGGAAATCACGGGCCCTCTTACTCTCATACCTGTCCGCACGATCACCCCCTGATCCGTGCCTGTGAACCTGGGCCGCCATCAATCCGGTCAATAACTGGACCGCATCTCGCATCGCCCGATCCTCCGCCCCCGGGCCGGGGAGGCGGAGGCTCGGTACTCGAACCTCGGGCCGGCGATGGAGCCGCTCGACCACTGGCACTGCCGGTCGCTCCAAGCCCCTCGCATATCGCGGTGTAGCCGAACTAACTGTCGGGGGCACAATCTCAGGTACAGGCTCAGCACGGGCCCTGGTAACCATCCGGGCCTGGTTGGTCTCCCCTACTGCTGTAGACTTGCCCTTCTAGGCAGCTGTCGCCTTTCTCGGAGGCATCGCTGAAAACATAACAATTAGTTAGGAGAGAGTCATCCTGATAACACAGCTCTATCGCACGATCTAAGATCAGAAAGAAAGATAACACCCTAAATGCCCTGTAGCTTCCTGCTTATAGATGTGGTGCACAACACACCGATAAACAAGACTCTACTGGACACGGTCTGTAGACATTCCGAGGACGAATCGCTCTGATACCACTTTTGTCACGACCCAACCCCGTAGGCCGTGACTAGTGCCCGAGCGGGGCACACAAATACACTTATCATACAGAATCACATACGGATGGCTTATACATATACATATATCAGATCTTTGTCTCAAATTATCTCAAACATAAATAAATATATATCACGGAGGCCGGCAAGGCTATCAAATGGCGCATCGGCCCAAAATGTGTACAGAGGCTAGCCGACAAGGTCGCCGCGGCGAATGGGATCGCCCGTAACATATAACATACGGACACGTCATCCGTATTTAAGTAGGCACAACCGACAAACACGTCTACAGACCTCTAAACAGAACAACAGAATCATATGACGGGACAGGCCCCGCCGTACCCCTGAACAAACGAATACATATGCAACGAACGATTATATACCAAAATGTGGGCACCGGAATAAAGGGAGATGTCCAACAGCAGAATAGGTGTCCTAGACTGGCGGATCACCGAACTGTACGTCTGTACCTGCGGGCATGAAACGCAGCTCCCGAAGACAGGGGGTCAGTACGGAATATGTACAGAATATGCAAAGCAGAAGATATAGTAAACAAATCTGAATCATGATCGAAACAGAAGTACAGAAAATAAGTGCGATATCCAAAATACGAAAATGTTCATTTTTGAAAAATACAAATCATGCAAGGGCTCAGAAAATATGGTCGCCCGCCCGTCGATGGCGCCATAACACATCATACTCCAGAAAATTTCACATCTCCGGAAACCCGACATACCGCGATCGAAAGTCCAGCGGTCAATATCACATATACACGGTACCCGGCCCAATAACGGAGGAGCTCGGCGAACCGGACACATCATAACACCAAATATACACGGTACGCCCAATAACAAAGGAACTCGCGAACCGGACACATCATACTCTCGTAATATCAAATAGTGCGCACGATACATAACCGGCCCGGACTCGCGAAAGATGCAATAACCATTTGCACGAGCAGAGTAGTAAGTAACCATATGCATAAAATCATTATCATAAACTCAAAAGATAAGTAAACTGATCGTACGTGAAATCGGAATAATAGTCATATCATATTCTTTCAAAAGTCATCAGAAGTACATAAAGGAAAGTCGCGGGACCCACGGACGGGTGTCGACCCGAGCCGGGCCCGCCTATGAAAAACATAGTCATCATATGCCATGAAAGCTCCTACGAACATATCGGGACAATCCGAGCCTTTCTATGAAAGTTACGGTCGTTCATAGTTACGGAACTCTTTAAAAATCAAACTTTTTATGCAACATTTGAAAATCAAATATTCCAAAGACATAAGGGCCAATATTTCATCACATCAAGCATATGAATACCAAGAAACAAATAAAAAATCATAGACATGCTCGGATCGCGAGAATAGAATTTCCTCGGGGCTCGTGTCATAGCCTATTTGTAACTAAGGCATGCCAAAACAAGGAAGGATTGAGCTTTACATACCTCTATCGCTCTCAAAGCTAACCCAAATCAAGCCTATGTCTCGGGCTCCCCAAGATCTACATAACATCATTAAATACCAACATTACTATAGGCATTTAGGAGTTCATTTCCACACGAACACTAAATTCTACAGAAATGTGGGCAGCATTTCCCCTGTAAATGCACCACCTCGAGAATTCAACTAGGCCAAATTCATCAACAACAACACCAACAACCAAACTAGCAACATCAATAATCAATTCAAAACGCATTCTAACATTAAATACTCTTTCTACATAATCCAATAATATTCATTATATTCAATTCGATGGCTTACATTCAAGCCAACACCAACGCTTATACATTCAAATACTAGTCCGAACCCATACCAACAACATTCAAGAACATTTTAAGCAATTCATACAATATTTTCAACAATCCAACAAATGCTCCAATTTACCCGAAAACTGTCCCAAACCCGAGAACAACAACCATAACACATTTCTAACTTCCGAATCATGATTTGCACCAACAATCCACATTCTAACAATGTCATTCTCATAAATATAGAAATTACATTAAATGCACATAATCCTCCAAACCAGCCCACAACCATTTCAACATCAACTTGAGTCATTAAGCTCTTATCGTCAACATAGAATTCATAACGACTACAACTAAAACACTAAGTAACATTAATTCATTCTTTGTCACATAACATGACCCATATTCGGCCAACACTACACATACACATATTGATTATTCTCATTCATTTCTTCACACTACACAACTAAACATGCTACATAGAATTGATTAATCACTTCAACACAACACACACATCCACACGACTATATACCATGCACACGGCCTCAACTCCAACATGCCATATTTCATGATTTTCATCCATTTTGACATACTACAACATGCACACATCCTTCATAACACATAAAACAAGATTAAATCTTACCTTTTCCCTTCAACTTTACAACTTGGCTAGGGTTTGCGTTTGATGAAACGCGTGATCTATTGGCCCAAACAACAACTCCACGTTAATGAGGACCCTTCACTTAGTCGGTTTTCTAGGAAGAATTAATTTTGTGATGGCTAAATCTTGGTCTTGAAATTTGTAGTCTTGGCCGAATGGTTGTTGTTATTGTGCTTCAAGTTCTTGATTTTTTTTCTAAGTGTGTGGAAGTGAAGAAAGATGACTTATTAGTCATCTTTTATGCTCCTAGATGAATCATCCAAGTGTCCATGGCCCACACATGGGTTGGACCAATTAAATTTGTCCACAAAATGTGTGGGGCCATATCCAACCCACACGGCCAACATGGCCAAGAATTCAATAATTTCCAACTTTCAAATATTCCATTTTTAGTCCCAAATTTTCCTAAATGTTCCATGCCAACAAATTCATGAACAACTTATGTCTTAAAACAAAATCGAAGGTCAAAAGTCTCGACTTCGTATCCCGGAATGGTTTTGTCCCTAACTTATCATAGTTAACCCGGATTGTCCCAATGTTCAAAATACGGGATATAACACTAAGTGGGGCCCACACACCGGAGTTTTATAAAGGACATATGAAGAGATATATGAGTAGTACATGGAAAGTTGAGCAAGTCCTAAGAAGGACCCTTAAGCCAAATATGGGCATAAGCCCTCCAAAAGGACGATTTAAGGAAACATTTTCGGATGATCTGACTTGGAGGGGCTAGAATGCTATTTTACGTTTGGAATTTGGAAACACACTAAAAATGAAAGTTGTAGATAATTGAAATTGCTTTCCAACCGTAGTTCGTGGGCCCTCATACGATATCAAAAAAAAAGTTATGGCCTTTTTACTGAACAAACGCGCAGGCAGTGGAATAAGCCTGCACGAACGCACCAGGAAGTAGCGCGATCGCGCTGAACACTTTTTGAGTCGGTGCAGGCAGAATCTAAAATGCTATATAAGGGGGCTTATCCCCTTATTTTCAGACCAAACACCCCTAACTGTTCCCAAAAACTCTGGAGAGTTCTCCCAACCTCCAACCATCAAGTTTTAGCCCGGATCAAGTATAATTTCCGAATTCCAGTCCAGACAACATATAGTTGTGATTACAAAATCGTATAACGGCACGTTGTGGCTTAAGATAAAGGTGGAGAAGTGAAGATATAGCGATATTATCGAGAGAAAGGTATGAATCTCTTGTTATTAACGTTAATTTTGGTTTATTTACGGAGATGGAGCTGTTAAATAGTTATAAAATAATGCTGTGGTGGAAATATGGGACAAACACCATATGGGATGTTTATGAAGTATTTTGGTATTGAAAATATTATGGTTAATGTTGGTATTGTTGTTGTTGTTGTTGGTTCTTTGAGTTGGGATTCTGGGCTAGGCATATAAACAGAGGAGATGTTGCCGAAATTTTAGCAGATTTTTTAGGAAGATTTATTTGAAGGCTTAGGATAAGTATATAAAAATGGGCCTAATCATAGTATGAATGGTCTTATATGTAGACTTGCGGGCTCAGACGGATAAGCGTAGGTAGTTGGTGGCTGAACTGGTATGTTAAAGCTCGTCCCTTTCTTTCAAAGGCATGATTCCTATGGTATGATTTCATAAATATTTTCTTAACCTTCTCGTCTTCAAAAGATAAAGTCCATGGTTCTTAAAGCTTCTCATTATGTCTAAGATAAGAATGATTTTAAGATGGTGACAACGATAATGATGATTTTGTGTTTATGATTTCAAAGCGAATATGAAAATGTGGAGCTACTTCTAGATTTTCTCAATTTTATTCATTGATGATGACTCTACTTCTAAAGGCTCCAAGGTGTATGTAAATTTATCCCTTCCCTCTTTTTGGCATGAACTACATAAAGTGAGTGAACAACGAACATACATGACTCCAATGAATTCCAATTCTCAATGGTACTTGACATGATAGTTGTCTTTGATTCTCAAGTGTTGGTTCGTTCTGATTGTTCTGTTGAGTCTCAGATGATGATGTAGTTTGCATATGGTTGCTCATGATATTCTACTCGTGCATAACGTTAATTTATCATTCACCGAGTCCCGATCCGGGTACGTAATTGTGCACAGTTTCATTGCATTGTTCACCGAGTCCCTCACTAGAGGGCCGGGTATGTATATTATATATTTCACCAAGTCCCATAATGGGCCGGGTGCGGTATATGACTATTTCACCGAGTCCCTCACTAGAGGGCCGGGTACGTATTATATTTCACCGAGTCCCTCACTAAAGGGCCGGGTACGTATTATATTTCACTGAGTCCCTCACCAGAGGGTCGGGTACGGTATATATATATGATTATTTCACCGAGTCCCTCACTAGAGGGCCGGGTATGGTATGTTATATATGTATGCATGACTCATCTTATAAGGCACAGGTGCATTGGTATCTTTGATTATCATACTTGTCTCCTGTCAACTTTTTGCTCAGTCATGATCTTCTTTACTGTACTTCATGCTTTACATACTCAGTACATTTTCTGTACTGACCCCCTTTCTTCGGGGGCTGGGTTTCTTGCCCGCAGGTACAGATACTCAGCGTGGTGATGCTCCAGATTAGGACTGCTTCTCAGCTGCTTGCAGAGCTCCATTGTTTCGGTGCTTGAGTCATTTGGTACAGATCCTTTGGTATAGGCTTTGTTATACTCTTAGAGGTCTGTAGACATATGTGGGTTGTGTATTTATATTTTGGTCAGCTATATCGATGTAGTTCATTTTGGATATTCCCGTGTATAGGGGCAGCCTTGTCGGCTTGCGTATTTTGTTATGTTTGGTTAACTGTGACTCCTCAGGAGATAGGTTCATTATGATATACGACATTATGAGTCCACAGCATGTTTTTACATATTTCCACATTGTCCTTAGTATTAGTCTGATTATATCTAATAGGCTCGTATACGAGTGTCCAACTCGGGCACTAGTCATGGCCCATCGGTTTGGGTCGTGACAATTTTGATACTAGGATGATATCTATTATTATAGGAGAACTCAATAATGGGTAAATGATCATCCCAATTACCTTTGAATTCTAGGACACATAAACCCAAGAAACTCCTAATCTCCGTTGGAGTTTTGGTTTGGGCCAATTCTCCACAATTTCAATCTTTTGGAAATCTACCTTTATACCTTCTCCAGAAACCACATGGCCTAGAAATGCCACAGATTTAAGTCAAAAATTATATGTAGAAAATTTAGCAGATAACTTATGACCCTGGAGTATCTGCAACACAACTCTGAGGGGATCTACATGCTCAACCTCCCTGAGACTACATGTCACACCCCGACGAGGGCCATGACGGGCATCCGGCCCTATCGACCAAGTACCATCTGGCATATATAGATGTAATCTCAATTCAACTATCCTAGCTTGAAATGTGAGTTCGCTGATATATAGAAAGACACCAGCACGCAGAAAAGGCCCATTACAACGGAAAACATATGCATGACCATACATCAATATATACATACACGCTAGCCGACAAGGCTACACATGATATCTACATACATCATACTATCTATGAGCCTCTAGGAGGACATATACATGACATACTAGACGGGACATGACCCAGGCGTACCCAAAAGATACATATACATATCATGTGAACATAGCATATACCAAAAGAGCAAGCCCGGTACAACGACACTTTCTGATGATCCGCTGAAACTGATAGTCCTACTGAAGAGGTCCTCCGCTCTGTCTGTCAGGACCTGCAGCATGAAATGCGGCGTCCTGTAGGATGGGACGTCAGTATGGATAAATGTACTGAGTATGTAAGGCAAGAATACAACAACATAATCAAGATACAAGTGTAAGTGGATGGAAGCAACCTGAAACTTCAAGGACATGTGACATGCATGCATGCATGAGTTTTGAAAATCATATGCATATATATATATATATATATATATATATATATATATATATATATATATATATATATATATATATAGCATCATCATCATAATGTAGCTGGCCTTTTTAGGACTCGGTGTGTAACGTACGCGACCACAATGGGACTCAGTGTGAATACCCAATTAATTAGTGGTTACATAATAGGTGTCGTACCCGGCTGACTATAGTGCGGCTCGGTATAGTAAAATAAGGTATATATATATATATATATATAATGCATGAAGGACTCATAAAAGTAACACATGGGCCTTTCGGAGTGACGTAAGGTCGATAACCTCTGAATAACATTATGGAAATAAAATCAACGTCAAGAACCCTTCGATGAGGCCAAACAATCAGGACTAGAATCTTCTAGATAGCTAGAACATTATAAATGAAGAATAAGACATTAGCATAGAGTAAATTTGTTATGGAACATTCATGGTCAAGTTCTAGTTGGATTCGTGCCAATGGAGAAAGGAAACGAACACCTTACATACCTTATGTGTCAAGTCGCCACTCGAAAGAATCCCTTATTCCAATGCTCAACCCTTCACCAGAACCTATATTTAAAGATATATCCTTAATCACATTCCATCATATTCATACATCAACTTAGACAAGTTGTATATCAAAGGATGACTCGGGTACGAGAATTCGGGCAGCATTTCCTCTATTTCTACTACGTCCCAAGTTTACAATAATAAAAACCAACCCAATATCAAGAACATCAAATTCAATTCAACCACTAATTCATCCAATCACATCTAAATAGAATTATTCCGTCCTTTGCTCAATTAAACTTAGTATGTTATAATTTAATGAATATAATCCCGAATCAATGTGATTCTATGAATGTAACGGGAGGATCTTACCTTATTAACTTCCAATTGGTCCTTGATGGCTTCAAACCCAAGATCCTACCATCTTTCACCTTGCTTCACAATAATCACGATAACACGAGAGACTAGATTACATAACCTCCTTATGATTTCTTGGTTTTTAATGATAAGGAATGTTGGAAAAGGTGTATCTGATGTTTCTAGACCTCTAAGGGTGTAAGAATAGGGTGTAAATGGGTGGAGGGAACTATTTATAGTGTGGGAGGTCGGTTTCCACCGCCTCACCAATTGGCTTTCGCGGGTTTGCAAGCCTTTGGCAGTCTGTCTTGAAACGCTCATAACTTCCTATTCCGATGTTGTATCGACGAACAGTTTATTGCATTGGAAACTAGACTCAATGAAATTTAATTTACATGGATTATACGTTCCATAACTCCTTATATTCTAGGAGATAAAATTCCCTTATTTTGGACCAAAAATTCTATCCGAATTCTGCCAATTTTTCCTAAAATTCTGATAAACTTAATTCCTTCATTTCGCTTGATCCTGGAACCCTTAGATACTCTCTTAGTACTTGTTAAAGATCTTGCTTAACCTTATAAGAGTTCGGTTCCATGACCTCTCCGGCTTACATTACTTTACTTACGACACAAACGATGTGAAAATCTTAGAGGTGTAATATTCTTTCCCCCTTAAGAACATTCATCCTTGAATGTTAAACTAAAACTCTCAGAGATCTTATGGAAATTTTGGTAGAACTTCCTTTGTAATTGTAATACTACCAACCTTTCACGTAGCAAACCAATAATACAATGCCACATAAGGTTACAACAATCAGTAACAACAATGGCCCACACAACTAATGTTAGTAGCTAACAACATATGCGTACCTGAAGGCTATGATGTCTTAGTCTGAACCTACTCTGGGAGTGATAACAAATGTGGATACATTAATCTCATATTTCTTTTTAACACCCTTGCCAATATACTCTATACACTAAGGAGGCCCTCATCAATAGCTAGCTTATTGAGTGACATACATCGCTCTTTTACCTTTCCTAACCAATCATGTCCCTTTTTTAACATTCAAACAATAACTATCCTTGGCGAAATCTTGCATTCCGTTTCATATCCTTTTTAGACTTTAGGCATCATCATCCTTATAACCGATACTCTTTCGGCTTCCGTAATTCCTATGTCACCTTTTTCTGCTTGTAAATCATTGGCATATTTATACTCAAGGATCATATTTAAACACATCCATATCCTTTCCACGTCTTACTTTGAGGGAAAAAATACAACTCCCATCTAATCATATTGATGTCTCATTAATAGAACAAGAGTTACATTTGGTCTTGGCATACACGTATAAGTTGACTTTATTGAGGGAAATTGAGGGATGTTCGGCAATTAGATACCTTTAGCAGGGAACAAGTGAGGATATTTGGACTTCATTTCCTCTTTGGCTTCCCATGTCATCTCTTCCCTGCCCTTGCTTTCCATATCACCTTTATGAATGCCACACTTTTAGTTCTAAATCTGCGAACTTGCCTGTCATGGATGGAAATTGGCTCTTCTTCGTAAGTTAGGCTATTCATGACTTGTATATCTTTTAATGGTACAATCCTTGGAGCATCTCCAATGCGTTTTCCTTAACATAGACACATGAAAGGCGAGATGAACTGCGTTTAATTCTGACGAAAGTCCCAGTTCATAGGCTACTTGATAGACTTTTCGAAGGATCTTATAAGGGTCAATGAATCTCAGACTAAGTTCTTCCTTCTTACCGAATCTCATAACACCCTTCATAGACGATATTTTCATTTTCAAGAATACCCCATTGCCAAATGGAAATTCTAGGTCTCGCCGTCATACGTCTGAATAGGATTTCTGACGACTTTGAGCTGTCTTCAATTTCTCCTGGATCAGCTTTACATATAATCCTCAAGGGAAGATCTTTTCCTCAAACTTACTCCAATTGACTTGAAATGGATTAATAGCGCGAATGGTGCGAAATGTAATACCTGGTACGAGGTATAATATCCTTCCCCCCTTAAGGACCTTTCTTCTCAAATATAATGGGGTGTATTGTTGGGGGGGGGGGGGTTATCATTAATAGAAACTAACATGTCATAATATATTTAACAATGCATACATACAACTAGTTATTTATTGGCTATCCATAGACATCAGTTGTCACGACCCAACTGGAGGGCTATGACGGGCACCCAGAGCTAACCCACCGGGCACCTCTCATTATACTTTCACAATCATATCTAGGTGAGCCACATGGCCTATTCATAATCTCTATGCATTAATAACACAGTTTCCATCGAGCTAAGGCACCTTTACACCAACATCAACAACTATGCCCATATATACACAAGCCAACAAGGCTATCAAAATGATATACAAAAATATGAGCCGACAAGGCTAAAAGACATCTAGCTCTATACAACTATCTACCAGCCTCTAGAAAGAGTATGTAACATCATAAAGATGGGACAAGACCCCGCCATGCCCATATATGTACACAAAAGAATAGTACCAACAACTGCAGCTCCGAATCAAATGGAGCTCCTCTAAGTAGTCTCTGAATAAGCAGCCTAAGGGTTAAGTCTGTCTCCCTGTCCACCTGCGGGCATGACGCAGCGTCCACAAATAAAAGGACGTCCGTACGAACAATGTACTGAGTATGTAAAGCATAAGTAATAACGTTATAAGGCATAAAGGATAACATGGGGTAGAAGAACCACTTATACCTTTTGAGACGTTCATCACACTTGCTTACCCTTTTCCTAATGAAAACCTTCCATATATACACATATACATATAGTAGTACTATAGTTGACTATGCAGGTTTGGTGTCAAACATACCCGGCCATAACAAGGCTCAGTGTTACACATACCCGGCCATAATAAGGCTCAGTCTTATACGTACCCAACTTTAGTTATGTGTGCGCAGTAGATATCATACCCGGCCACATAAGCTCGGTATTACCAAATATCCATACATATATATGCATCGGAGTACATAAGTATCATTAACATCATCATCACTATATCTTTCCTTAGAGGGACAACTACCGTAGGATGAGATCAACAACACTATGAGAGTATCAAGTCTTAGGAGCTTTAACATTTCTAGAAATGGAGGCGTCATGGAAGATATGGTGAATTTCATGAATAGGTGTACAACAATGGAATCATGCCTTAAGGAGGAAGGGTTAGCCTCACGTACCTTTTTATCTTCTTAACTATTTAACGTTCTCCTCCGAAGCCCGAAGGATCTACATTTAAGAGGGTTCATAGCAAGGTTAGGTCTCAAAGACACTCTCAAGTCCAAGCTAGTATAATTCGTAAGCTAGTGAAAATTGGGCAGCATTTCCCCTAATTCATCTACTTCTATCAAATTCTAAAATAACTCCCAAACAATAATGACATTATCAACAATACCATAATTAAGAGACTTCATTCAAGTTACGCATCATTCAATCCCTAAAACTCCTTTTCATGATTATGCATAACAATAGCTACAACACACCACAATATATACTTATATACAACACTTCCCCAACATCATTAGTATCACCCATATCAAAATTATACTCATAACATGCCAAGAACCATAATTCAAGATAACTTATAGCTCATAATATCCTCAAGTTCATACTTGGACTCTGTTTTCATTTTTCTTCTTCCAACCACATGGTATAACAATCAAACAACCTTAACCATATGCAAGAGATGTAAAAACTTACCTTAATCACATAAGAACAAGTCTTGGATCTGTTATATCCCGTATTTTGTACATGGGGACAATCCTAGTTAACCATGATAAGTTAGGGACAAGACTATTCCGGGATACGAAGTAGAGACTTTTAACCACGATTTTGTTTTAAGACATAAGTTGCATATGATTTTGTTGGCATGGAATATTAAGAAAAAGTTGGGGTTAAAAGTTAATTTTGGAAAGTTGACAATTCATGAAATAAAAGGGCCATGTGGCCGTGTAAATTGTGTGGGCCATGGGCCACATGTGTTAATTATATATGTATATGGAAGATGACAAATTAAGTATATTCATCATCTTCACCCCTTAGAAAATTCAAGAACCTTGGAGAACAAAGAGAGAGCACCATTCGGCCATAGCTCTAGCCGAACAAGCCCAAGAAAAATTGATCAAAAAATATTTTTCCTCAAGCATTTCAACTCCTTAGAAGGTGTATAACAACGTGGAGTAGTCGTTGGAGTAGAAAGAACAAGTATTAATTCAAGCACCAACCTTAGCCAAGTTGAAGAACTAAGTGGAAAAGGTAAGGTTTAATCTTCTTTTTATATGTTATGGATGGTTTGTACATGTTATAGTATGTGAAAATGAATGAAATTCATGAAAGTATGGATGTTGATGTTGAGCCGTGTGTGTTGGGTTGTAGCCGTGTAGGTGTGTTGTGTAGGAGTGATGAATTAATTGTATTTAGCATGTTTGGGTGTTGTTGTAGTGTGTAGAAATGGATGAAAATTATGGAATTTGTGTGTTGATGTTGTGGCCGTATATGGGCTGATTTGGTGTAGGCATGTTGAACTAATTTTATTTAGTGTTGTAGTTGTTGTTGTTGTGGATTCTATGATGATAATGAAAGTTTAATGATTCAAGTTGAAGTTGTATTTGTTGTGGGCTGCTTTGGAAGTTAATGTGATGCTAATATAGTTTCTTGTATTTATGAGAATAATGTTGTTAAGTGTGGATTGTTGGTGTAGTTCATGAATTTGGAAGAAAGAAATGTGTTGTTGTTGCTCCTATTGGAATGGGGAGGTTTCGGGTGGAGTATGTGTTGGTTGGGTTATTTTGAATATTGTGCGGATTGCTTGAAATGTTCTTGAATCTTGTTTGAACGATCTCGGATTAGTACTTGAATGTGCGAGCATCGATGTTAGCTTGAAAGTATGTAGTTGAATTGAATGCAATGGAATGTCGTCGAATTATGTAGAAAGGAGTTATTAATGTTAGAATGCGTTTGGAATTGATTGTTGATGTTGTTAATATAGTTGTTGTTATTGTTGTTGATGATTTAGCCGAGTCGAATTCTCGGGGTTGTTGAATTTACAGGGGAAATGCTGCCCGAATTTCTGTAGATAAAGTGATGGCTTGGGAATGAATTCCTAAGTACCTATAGCTAATGTTTGGTATTTAATGACGTTATTGTAGACCTTGGGAAGCCCAAGACTTGAGGTTGGATTAGCTTAGGAAGCGGACGAGGTATGTAAAGCTTACCCTTTCCTTCTTCTGGCATGTCTTAGACGTAAGTAAGGTATGACATGATATGAGTCTTGGGGTAACTCCATTCTTAGATTCCGAGCATGTTTGCGATTCTTATTCCCTTCTTGATGTTGACATTATTCATATGGTCGGACTATGGTCCTTAAGTCTTATGTATGATTGGATTTTAAATGTTGCATAAAGGATTTTTGTTCTTAAAAGATTCTATGTCTAGTAATGGCCGTAACTTTCATAGACGGAACCGGATTGCTTTGATATGTTCGCAAATGATTCTATAACATATAATGTCAGTAACTTTCCGGGGCGGACTCGGATTGGTTTGATACATGTCTACGATCCCTCAAATTTCTTTTAACGCAGCTCTAATGATTTTAAGAACGGATTTGATATGACTATCGTTTTAATGCTCGAGCGTGTTTACTTACTTATCTATCGAGTCTGAAATGATGATTTATATGCAAATGGTTTCTCACTACTCTGCTCGTGCGAGCTGTTATTACTTCTTTCACTGCGTCCCGGGCCAGGGCATGTATTCGTGCACAATTCCACAGTATTTTTCACCGCGTCCCTCGCTAGAGGGCCGGGGCACGTTATATGTATTTAATGATATTCACCGCGTCCCTCACTAGAGGTCCGGGGCATGTTATATGATATGATGATGATATGATGATATGGGGAGGCGGCCTCACTAGAGGGATGGCATATGATGACTTCATTCACCGCGTCCCTCACTAGAGGGCCGGGGCACGTTATATGTACATGACATGATGATTTTACTTACCGAGTCCCTCACTAGAGGGCCGGGAAACGTTATACATGCATATGTACATGATGATTATTTTCTTGTGTCACTCAGTCCCATAATGAGTTGGATATGATATTGATACGTATGATTTGTGTTCCAGAGGCAAGCCTTATGATTTTCTATACTCCTTATTTCAGTATGTCTCTGTCTACTGTATTCTATGCTCTACATGCTCAGTACATATTCCGTACTGACCCCCTTTCTTCGGGGGCTGCGTTTCATGCCCGCTGGTACAGATACACGCTTTGGTGATCCGCCGGCTTAGGATTCCCATTCGCCTGTCTTGGAGTGCTCCTTGTTCCGAGCCCATATTTTGGTACGTACTCTTTTGTTGTATATGTGTATGTCTATTCAGGGGTACGGCGAGGCCCTGTCCCGTCATATGATTCTGTTGATACTCTTAGAGGTCTGTAGACATACATGTGGGTTGTGATTAGTTACTGTTCTGTTGTGTTTGTGTGATTTATGTTTGGGCGTCCCCGTTTGCAGTGGCAGCCTCGTCGGCTGCATGTACATATGTTTTGGGATGTTGTGTATGTTATGAGAGCCTTGCCGGCTTATGTGCGATATATGTATATGCGACAGTTTGAGACGGTATCTCGCCTTTGTATATGTATAAATTATTTGTATGCTGATTCGGGTTATGAGTGTGTACGAGTGTCCAGCTTGGGTACTAGTCACGGCCTACGGGGTTGGGTCGTGACAAAAGTGGTATCAGAGCGGTTCGTCCTCGGAATGTTTACGCACCGTGTCTCGAGTAGAGTCTTGTTTATCGGGTGTTGTGCACCACATCTATAAACAGGAGGCTACAGGACATTTAGGATGTTATCTTTCCTTCTAATCCTAGATCGTGCAATAGAGCTGTATTATCAGGATGACTCCTCCCTAACGAATTGTTGTGTTTTCAGTGATGCCTCCAAGAAGGCGGACGCCGCCCGTATGGGCAAGTCGCGGCTTCAGCTCGGAGAGACTAGCCTGTGCCCGAGAGTTACCGGGCCGTGCTCGCCCGTGCTCGAGGTTGTGCCCCGTCGCCCAGGTTCGCTACACCGCCACTATCGAGGGGACTTGGGCACGGCGGGCCGCAGTCGAGGCGGCTCCACCGCCGGCTCCCGGGGTTCCGTGCCGAGCCTCCGGCTCCACGACCCCGGGGGCGGAGGATAGGGCCATGCGAGATGCCGTCCGCCTGTCGACCGTAATAGTGGCGGGGCAGGCTCGCTAGCACGGGTTAGGGGGTGACCATGCAGACAAATATGATAGTCTGAGGACTCGTGATTTCTTGACCTGTAATCCCCGCAGTTCTATGGGTCAAAGCCCGAGGAGGACCTCCATGAGTTTATTCGGATGACGATGCCCGCACACCGAGGGTAATCGAGCTTCGAGACCGAGTTCGTCGAGCCGGCCTCATATCGGTTGCGTGATGTAGCCGTTAATTGGTATGAGTCGTGGAGTTGTCTAGGGGGCGAGGATGCTCCTCCGGTGCCAGCGTACGGGGACGAGTTTGTGGAGGCCTTTCGGTCACTTTTACTCCGTAGATGAGGGCAGCGAGTTGATAGATTACCACATCCGAGGCGTAATGGAAGGCAGTGTCCGAGATTATAGTCTCGAGTTTAATTCATCGTCGATATGCGCCCACTATGGTAGTCGACATGACCGATGTGGACGATCGATACGTGACGGACTAGATCGTTACTTAGTTGATAGTCGTCTCGGTGATAGCTTCCTCAAATTCGGGGGACGGATATCGTCGAGTGCAGCCTCATGCACAGGGATGGGACGGAGGATAGACACAGGTAGGCGCACCCGACAGAGATCATGATAGGGGCCAGCCCAAGAGGGCTAGATCTGTTGACACCCAATTTTGTCCCACTTTTCCTTTAAATAATTTCTTTGTGCTTCCTAGTCAATACTAACCTATTTTTGTCCTATTATTTTAAATATTTTTTATAATACAATTATTATTACTATCACTATTAGTAGTAGCATTGTTATTGTAGTTATATTACTCATCCCTCTTCGTATTATTAGTACTATAATAATAGTCACTATGTTAATTACTACCATTATAGTTCATATTACTAGCCTTGTTTGTTTAGTATCTTTTATTGCAAACCACTCATTTTTGCTCACACAATTATCAACTAGGCCCAAAAAGAAAACATTCTCAAAGCAACTCCCCCAAATTAGCCCAAATAACAATCCAATCCGTCTAGCCCATACCAAAAATTCTAACCCTAATATTAAGTATCTTTATCTCTCTAGCATATTATTCCTTCCAGCAGCCTCCCCCTTCCCCTTTGAGAAAAAGATCCAACTATTTTCTTTCATAGTACAGTAATTGCCGCCCCATTTTCGTGAAGTTGTTGTATTTTCGTTCTTCTAGCATTTAAGGACATCCTTCTCTCTCATCAGCTTAAGTAAACAAAAAAAAAAGGCTAAGTCATTGTTGATCTTTGATTCTCTAAGTTCAGAGAAAATTGACTTTTCAGAGATTTGTCTCTATTTCCAAACGACTCTTTTGGAGCCAAAATACCAGCCCGTGACCTTTTTGTGTGTTCAAATTTCAAGCTTGAAAACCCTAATTTTGGCCTATAAATATATCTCAAATCCTTCACTCGAAACGGAGCCGGGAACCATAAAAAATACTCTCTCATTTTAAGCTGTTGATATTTTTCTACTATCTCTCAAAGTAACTTTAGTAATTTTCCTCTCTCGATCTCTGTCCGTTTTGTTCATTCGAAGGAAAGTAGATCTGAAACATCAAAGCCCCATTCAATGCTCCCGTGGAAGGTAAATTTCATCCTTTCCTCTTTATTCATTTTGAGATGTGAATATGCAATGGTTATAGATAATATCATGTTAGGAATCCCTTTTGGGTTTTGTTGTTCTGTTTGACGTAAATAGAAAGCGTGAACATTGTAAAGTTACGTATTTTACTTCTTTCAAATATTAAAAGATCCTTTACTTAAAATATGTTTACTGATTGGAGTATTGAAAGGATATATTAAAAGGGTCCTATCTCTCGGTCTCATGTTTTACTCGTGTTTTTTTTTTCTTTGCTTTTCTGGATGGCTTAAGAGGCATCATTAAATTTTTTTTCTCATTAATCATGTATAAAACTCCGTCTTGTGGTATTTATTGGAAAACTCCGACACTTGAGTTATTTTCATTTCTCTTCGTATGCTATGGTCCAATTATTAGTAACCATCTTCCAAAGGTTTCTTTCGAAATGATAGGTAGATGTTACATTAGGAACCATATTTGGTAATATTGCTAATCCGGCTTGTGTTTGCTAATGTTTGAATGGTAGAGTTCTATTAGAATGAGTTAGTATTTTAGAAATAATGTGTAAAATCTATCCCAAGAAAGTTTCCTGCCTAGATTTAATCGAAAGGTGATTAATAATAGAATAGGTCGTTATATTATTTTAGCATTGTTAATTTGCAAAGTATTTTTTCTTCTGGGACAAGTTGAGTTAAAAAGTCAAATGCATTCATGACTAGGTTGTCCCTATTTATTTGTTGTATTGTCAACTTTAGTCATCCGATTATGAATTTTTCTTTTTTAAAATAGAAGGAATACTAATCTTAAAGTAGTGTTTCATCATTTAGTTTAGAGCCATATCACCGTTAGTATGTTTGGTCCCGTAAGTTGATCGTAATACAATGTGTTTTGGTTTCATGGACGATTGTCGTATAAGTAAGAACGTGATTTCCATTTAGTTATTTATCTTTTATGTATTACTAAGGAACCAGATTTTTCTTTCTAACCTCTTTTTCATCTTTTGTTTAGCATGTGCACAAATGGGAGCATTATCCGAGTCTCAATGTGAGACTCTTTCCGAGCACGGACATGGAGTCACTCTTCATGAATTGTCATTTTCTTTTGTCCCGACTATGTATAAGATACCAAAAATAGTGGAAATAACTCCCCTCACCCCTTACTCTTTCGCGATGCCGGGAAGGAATTAGCATGAGTCACGAGCTTTAATATTATATTACCCTTTGCTACTTAACGCCTAGGATTTACATCTAATTAATGGAGTAGTTTAATTCGGTAATCAATCCTATAAACTCAAGTCGCCTATTTGATAAGCTAACATTTTGATCCCCAAAAAAGTAAAATGAGTTTGGAAATGAGTTTGTTGGCCCATTTAAATTTCCTTTATCATTTCCATACGTCTTTTGACTCGTCATAAGTTAAGGTGATATTACTAACTTCTATTATCTCCAACTCTCTTTGTTAGCCCTTATTTTAAAAGTTAGCCCTACTCCCCTGAAACTTTGATTTTATAAGTAGCTAATCGTTTAATTATTTACTATTTATATACTTTATTGGCTAAAAATATCTTTCTTTAATTAATTTAAGTTCGGCCGGTTAACCGTTGTAGTACGGATCTTAAAGGGTGCTTAACACCTTCCCTTTAGATTAGTTGAACCCTTACTTAGAATCTTAAGTTTAGCAGGCTTTAAACGGAGTTAATATCAAGTAATTGGTAGGTGCCCTAATTCACCTCTAAATTAATTGGTGGCGACCCTTGAATTATTTAATTAATTTAGGAATCACCAATATGTTGTACTCTAATTCTAACCCGGCTAAGACGTGGGTATAACAAATTTTGCTAACTACTGGGACTTAGGTTCTAACCATACGTACTTAGGTTAATAAATAATTGGTAGAAAGTTTTGTTTGTTTGTTTTATTTTTCCTTATATATTGTATATGTTTTATTGTTTTATTCCTTATGTGATTTTTCTATGTAATATGTATTTTCGCTTTCCCCCAAAAGGATTCCGTTTAATTCTTCCGCCCCCGGAAAATTCACACAATTCACACACTTAAAGGGCCGTT
>NW_026727589.1:0-31755 GCF_029784015.1 Lycium ferocissimum
TTTTTTTTTTTTGAGCCCAATTAGCTAGGAATCTTATTTTGCAAATTCCGAAACAAATTTCTAAAATTCAATTGTTGCCCTTAGTCTTGCTCGATATCCCCGCATCCATACTTCCATAAGCAACATTCACATATAAAAAAAATATCCAAACATGACCTTATTCCTCATAAGTCAAGGTTATTTCCAAATTTTCAAATACGCAAAAATGCCGGATGTAACGATGCCGGCGGGCCCACGTCCCGTCATATGATTCTCGTTATCCGTATTAGAGGCCCGTAGAAATATATGGGTCATGGGTCACCATTGTAGGTTATGTCTGTGGTTTGTGCTAACGGCCTTAACGGCTGGTTTGTATATATATATTTATGATTATGTCTCGGCACGATATGTACGATGTTTGCAACTGCTTCAGGATAATATTCATATAACTTAGCAATGTTGGGCATGAATAAGATACGATTGTGTCGGTTCATTAGTATGTGTACGGGTGTCGACTAGGACACCGCCGCGTTCACGGATTTGGGTCGTGACACATATCTGATGAGATATTGCTCCTAATCAAGCCGCCATTGATGTACTCAAAGTTACTGTAAGAGGCTAGAGTTCTCCCAAGAAGGAAACCACCTAATGACTGTAAAGTAATTAATTCATAGCCATAGCAGAGATTACGACACAATTACAAACATAATCTTGAGATTGAATCAAGAAAGCGTACCGTTCATCTCTATTGATTCAGCAGCGGTAGCAATCGGTAAGCCTAAGACCAACTTCCACGATCCACTAGCTATCTCGACCGATGGGACCTCAACCACCATACCACATATTCAAGAACAGAATATGCTAGGGTTTTTGTCTAATAGCTAGGGAAAGGCTAGTTGGCCTCTATTTATAGAGAGTACCTACCCATCACAGGCCAATAGTTATTGGGCCTAATATCCACACACATAATAATTTAATATTCGGCCTTTTATTAATCCACTACTTGGGCCACGTCACTATCCTTTCAGGCTATAACCAATTAACACAAGTCCAAATTCCAACATTCTCCCACTTGGATGCCAGTGTTAATTGATGATCACACAAAAATAATTTTCAAACATTTGAGGTTTTGAAATCATTTTGAAAAAGATTTTAAGACTCTATAGTGGCCACAATACTCACATAACCAAGGATAGAATGACTCATAAAACAATCCATCCAGTCTCAATGGAGAACACTAACAATGAACCATATCAGGCATCATACCATTTGAAAATATGAATTCTATCTAATCACATATGCTAGAATTCCCGTCAACATGGATCAACATGTGTGCTAAGCATATCATCTTTCTAATCAAGGTGAACAAAGCCACACCTCTTAAAAAGACATAATTCCCCAACTGATGCAAGAAAAATAACAAAGATAGAAAGAAGACACAATTTGAATAACAATTGGGCAACAACTAAGGGAAACTTACCTTAGCCACCTCCCAAAATGATCAAAAGGCACCTATCCTATTCGAACAATCCTCAAGAGAATAGCCATCTCTTGCAAACTATTAGATCAAACGGGAGTTGTTCAATTTGGACTCCACCAAATTAACACTAGTCATTCAAGACTAAAGGGTTTCAATAATATTCAATATTCAAAGATCGGTTTCTTTCAAATGAATTACAAGCACCTTTAAATAAGGTTCTTAAAATATACTAGTCAAAAGAAATAAATGGATGTGTAGTCTTCCGTTGTGTGCATAGAAGACTACAAAATGCATACTCCTAGAAGCCTAGAAAGCTACTACACATTATGAAAGTCAAAATAGCCTTTAATAAGCCTAGAAAACACAAAAAGAGAAGCTTCATTCGTTCACATTAGACCAGCCCCTCATGTTCACATTAGAGCTTCTAGAAGTCCTAATTTTGTTCACATTAGACTAGTCCCTCATGTTCACACTAGAGCTTCTAGAAGTCCTAATTTGGGCTACTAGACTTGTTCTTTCTGCGGGGCAAATACTGGGGTTCAATCCATATCCTCTCGAGCTTCAATTTGGTTCTCCTCGGCTTGAACACTTGGGTCGTCACCATGGTAATTTGGACTGCATCATCCTCCCTTTCTTGGAAGAATTTCGTCCTCGAAATTACAACATTAACATCAACCTTGACCGCAGCATCAACCTCAACCACATCATTATGGCACACTTGGACATCATGGCTATATGGACCACATCATTCTCCCTCTCTTGAAAAGAATTTGTCCTCAAATTTTATCCCTGCAAAACATGGACGAGAATGAGTATGTGTAGCTTCCAAGTCTCAATCGGATAATAGTTAAGTAGCAACATGAGTGAATAATCACGATATAAAACAAGAGTGCTACAAAACTGCCCAAAGATAATAGAGATTACCGTCATGGATTTAGAAAGCCCAAGAAGAAGCATGAGCCAAGAAAACCTACCGTCTTTATGGAGTTTGCAAGTCGTGGTCGCATACCACAATGATGTCCAGGGAGGATCTTTCCAATGGCTCTCCACCTGATTCACCTTAAAATACACTAAATTCTTTCCAAGGCTAAGCACAAAACAAGTAGAATAACTCAAGTCCCAATACCGAAGTAATGTACTAGCCCACCCTAAAGTCATCAATTCCAACAAGTTATAAACCTTATGATCAATTCCGGGGTCAAAAACAAAAATGGTCAACACATCAAGCTTAGCATATGTCTCAAGCATATCAACTAGTAACTTGAATAGTAACAACAAACAAGGGTGACAATGATGTATCCAATTACTACAAGAGTACTCTAGAGAAGCATGAATCATGAGGTAAGAATATATGCCATCATCGATCTTAGAAACATCAAAGGGATCAAATTGTCACAACCCGACTAGGGGGCTATGACAGGTATCCGGAGCTGACTACCGAGCACCACTCATCACGCTAATCATTATACCCATCCTGGATACAAATAATCTCCAAGGCAATACATAAATATACATAAGCCCTCACGGTACGCAAAAATGATGTACAAAAATATACACTGATGTATCCATGAGACTCTACTACCCACGCATACGTATCTACGAGCCTCTACTAGAGTACTGAGACATAAAGATGGGACAGGAACTCGTCGTGCCCAAATATATACACAAAAGAATGTATCAACAAATGGCACCTTCGGAATAGTGGAGTGCTTCTGTGAATCTGCCGAATAGCTCCTAAGAACCTGGGCCGCCTCTCTGTCTACCTGTGGGCATGAACACAGTGTCCATAAAAAGAAAAGACGTTATTACGAACAATGTACTGAGTATGTAAGGCATGAACAATAATAACATGTCGAAGAGATAGTGAACATCAATTAAGGAAACAACCTGCAACTGAATGTCTCTTAAGACAGAATTACATCATAAACAACATCATATCGAGTATGCATATATAAGCTGCCCGACCATATAGGTACGGTGCGATCATCATTAGCCCGCGTCCAGGCCTCCCGCGGCCGGGGTAAATATCTCATGCCGCCCACTAGTGGTGTCTGCCCATGCCATCTAGACATGGTGTAAATGCCGCCCGCCTTAGCCGTGTCTGCCCGGCCATATAGGCACGGTGTAATCTCATTATTATATACTTATCATAAAGCATGCATAAGGACTCAAGTACAAACTATAACTCTATCGGGTTGACGTAAGGTCGAGAACCCCCGATTCCATTATGGAATAGTCATGATCATCGTGTCTCACCTTGAAGGAGCTAGCATTATAAGGTGAGCCTAGCAACAATGAATAACATCAAGGAATCATATAGGAATCATTAGCTTCATAAGACTATCATCATCATTGTCATACTCACAACCCATCTCTTATCTTTATTTCATGAGAAGCTCTTGATAATCATAGACCTATAGTTTCCGGAATATAAGAGAGTCATAGAAAGATGAAGGAAGTCATGCCTTAGAAAAGAAGGGACTAGCCTTACATACCTTTTCGCCTCCCTAACTTTGCGACTAAGTGCTTCCCTCCTATACTCACAATTCTACATTCAAGAGAATTCGTACTAAAATTAGATGATCGATAACACACTTATGCTTAAGCTAAAGCCACTAAAAGCTAATGAAAATTTGGGCAGCATTTTCTTTGTTTCTACAACTTTCTCCATATAATATAACAACTCCCAACATCAACAACAACATCCACAATAGCATGATCAATAAACTTGTTAAGCTAGATATTGTTCAATTTTCAAAATTCCCTCTTCAAGGTCATTCATAACCATAGCTATCCCCCAACGTCACATTCATACATATATAATGCTTCTTCAATATCCTTAACATCATTCATACAAGATTACACCCATAACATGTCAAGAACTATGATTCAAATCAAGTTACCATTCAAGAATTCCACTACTTTCATATTTGTACACCATTTTCTACTTCCTTCCATAATCCAAGTCTTTCAACCATTCAATACTCTTAATAGCATGAAATGAACATAAACTCACCTTTGATTGTGTAGGAATGGGTTTTGGATGGAAATGCTTCACTTGGAGAAAACCCTAACTTCAATTCTGATAAGATTCAACCTAAGGGAACTCTAAGAAGTAAACAAAAATAAAGGAAAAACAAAAGATAGATGAAGAATTGAGATTAAGGAGAATAGAGGATAGATACTTGACCCAATTAGTAATGAATCCTATAGGAAAATCTAAGTATATGAAACTTAGACCATCCTATTGTGAATTCAACTAAAAGAACCAAAGCAATTTGAATCAATTAGAAGACTCAATTGGAAACCACAAATGAGCAATCTAGATGAATTCAATGGATGAAAAGAACTATTTATACTAATGCCTATTACACCAAAAGGCCCTAAAGTGGCTCTTTTGCAAAAATACCCACATGGGTCTTCAATTGTATCCAAAGCCACATAACTTGCAATTATGACCTCCAATTTTCATTCTAACCCCATAACTTGTAAGTATGACTCCAATTGCAATCTTAGCCCCATAGTTGCACTTTTAGCCATTTTGCGCTTCTAGCCACTTTGCAACTCTTCCAATACCAACTCCCAAATGTTGTAAATCTGTGAAGTCTTATCTCCAATCTCCTCCAAGGAAAAGAGGGGAGATGAGTGTTTGTTTGGGGAGATGAGCAAGAGAAGGCGTTTCAAGAATTGAAATCCATGTTGAGTTCGTCACCATTGTTGCAATTACCCAATTTTGAGAAAACTTTTGAAGTTGAGTGTGATGCTTTCGGGGTTGGCATAGGTGGAGTATTTGTCACGATCCAACCCCATAGGCCGTGACTAGTGCCGGAGCTGGACACCCATACACACTCATTAACCGAAATCAGCATACGAATAATTTATACAGACATAGAGATCATACGTGGTTCCAAACTGTCGCATACAAACTGCACAGAAGCCGGCAAGGCTGTCGTACTGTACATATCATATCGAAGCATACATACATGATGTGGCCGCCCAAACACAACTCAAACGACAATCAAGAATCGACCACAACCCACATCTACGGCGGATGGGCCGCCCAAACACAATGAATGAACATATATACAAATGACGTTAGCTAGTTAACTATAGACACCGGAGTTATTGTCGAAAGGATGCAAGATCATTGATGCTCGTTTTGCAATACAAGAGTCCGAGTTCGTGTAATAGGTTATGGAAGGAAAGTTAAGGACAAGGCCATTTTCCGGTTTTTGATTTAATGCGCAAGTCGCTTATAAATATTATTGGCATGGAATATTAAGGGCAAACTTGGAATTCGGAAACTATTATATTTCAAGGATTAAGTGTACATGTGGACAAGATGACTAGGCAAGCAATAAAATTGGTCATCTTTATGACTTAAGAAATTCTAGAAACTTGGAGAAAAAGAAAGAAAAAAAAAAGAATAAGGGAGCCATGTGGCCGGCCACCTTGGTGTGGGCCATGGCCACATGGTTGGCTACTACTTGAAATAAAAGATGACCAAGTCATCTCATTTCATCATCTTCATCACTTGGAAACTTCAAGAAAATTGAGAGAAAACAACAAGGCCATTCGGCCAAGAACATGGAAATTTGAGGTCAAGAATTGATCTCCAAAAATTATTTTCTCTAGTTTCTCTACTAATTGGAAGGTCCTCGTCGACGTGGAGTGGGTGTTAGAACAAGAAAACCGCTCGTTGTTGTGTTTCACCAAAGCTAGCCGTGGGAGAAGTTGGTGGAAAAGGTAAGATTTAATCCTCCCTTACATGTTCTATGGATGATTTGAGCATGTTATAGTATATGGAAATGAATGGAATTCATGAAACTATGGATTATGGTGTTGGCCGAATAGGTGCATATGTGTAGAGGTGAAGAATCAACTTTGTTTAGCATGTTTTGGTTGTTGTTGTTGTGAATTCTATGTGATGGAAATGAAGGTATTGAATGGTTTAAATTGAAGTTGTGATTGTTGTAAGTTGGGCCGTGTACATGTAGTATTATATAGGGATGAAGGACTAATTTTATTTAGTATGTTTGAAATGTTGTGTTGCGGATTCTATAATGAAAATGAATGTTTGATGACTCATGTTGACGTCGCAATTGTTGTGGGCTGTTTTGGAGAGTAGTATGATGTTAATATAGGTTTTTGTGTTCATAAGAATGATGATTGTTGGCATGCGGATTGTTGGTGTAGTTTATGAATTCGGTAGAACAATTAAATGGTTGAATAGTGAATTGACTAGTTATGGAAATTGGAAAACAGCGTGTGGGCTGTTTTATGGAATATTTTGATATGGGAAATGATATTATTGATGTTGATATTGTTGTTGTTGTTGTTGGTTGATGAATTGAGAATTCGGGCTAGGCACCTAAACGGGGAGATGCTTTGCCCGATTTTCGATAGAATATAAAATAGTTTAAGTTGGAACTTGAGATAAGTATGTAATACGGAGACTAACATTAGTGTGAATCCTCTCGAATGTAGATTTGCGAGCTCGGGCGGATAGACGTAGCCAATAGGAGGTCGAGCAGGTATGTTAAGGCTCACCCCCTTCTTTCTT
Source organism: Lycium ferocissimum (assembly GCF_029784015.1). Classification (NCBI taxonomy): domain Eukaryota; kingdom Viridiplantae; phylum Streptophyta; class Magnoliopsida; order Solanales; family Solanaceae; genus Lycium; species Lycium ferocissimum. The sequence continues at coordinate 7,023 of NW_026727589.1, forward strand.
TGGCATGTCTTAGTTGAAAATAAGTTATGACACGAATTTCGAGGTAACTCTATTCGGTGATCCGAGCATGTTTATGATTCTCATTGGCTTCTTGATATTTGTATTCTTAATGTGGTCAAATCCTAGTCCTTATGTCATTTGTATAATCAAGTTTCAAAAGTTGCATAAAGATTTTGCTTTCAAAAGAGTTTGTTTCTAAACGATTCCGAAACTACGAAAGTCCGTAACTTTCACCGAAAGGCTCGGATCGCTTCGATTTGTTCGTAGAAAGTTTTGTAACATATGATGACTTGATTCTTCATAGGCGGGCTCGGAATGATTTGATATACGACTATGGTCCCTACGATACTTTGATATACTTATGAGAATTGATATGTTTCCGAGTACCGTCCGAAAGATTTTTGATATAACTATTGCCCGGATTTTCAATAACGATATGAGAATGTTGAGCTATTTCCTCGTGAAGCTATTCTTCATTGACAGTCTCACCTTATAATAATCGTTCCTCCAAAGTGAGACGAAGCGACCACGATTAATCCATAATATGATCGGAGGCTACCGACCTTATGTCACTCCGATAGATACATGACTTTATTTGGGCTCTCATGCATGCTATGATATATATATGATATATGATATGATGATATATGATATATGAATATGATATATGAATATGATATATATATGATATATGAATATGATATATGGGAATATATGGAAAAGGGCGAGAGCGTTATATACGCGTAACCACCGATCGGTTGGTATAATATGACATGATACCGTCCGGACGCGGGATGTTATGGACGCGGGATATGTGGTTATGGATCGGGCCGCACGTTCCGCAGCAATATATTATATGGATCGGGCTGCACGTTCCGCAATATAATATATATATGGATATACGTTATATATATATATATATATATATATATATATATATGGATCGGGCTGCACGTTCCGCAGCACTAAGCATGCATGGTACCCGCCTAAAAGGCACTCAGATGTACAGGTTGCTCTTTATCCCATGATATGATATGTTCTATATTTTCGTTTTGTTACTATTCATGCTTTGTATCCTTCCATATGTTGTTACTCATGCCTTACATACTCAGTACATTGCTCGTACTGACGTCCCTTCTTGTGGACGCTGCGTTCATGCCCGCAGGTAAACAGGTAGACGCATCCGATCCCTAGGGGCCCACCGCGGCATATTGGAAGCGCTCCGGTTGTTCGGAGCTTCGGTTTACCGGTACTACTTTTGTGTACATATTTGGGCACGGTGGAATCCGGCCCCGACTTGTGGATATATGTATCTTATTTAGAGGCTCGTAGACAGACGTGTACAGTCAAATGTTTGTAGTCCTGCTCGCCTTTATGGATGTATAATCTTTTGGTAAAATCCACTGACACTCGTTCACGAGTATGCTATTGATGATTATGTTGAGTAAGATATGATTGTATCGTCCATATGGCCCACTCGGTAGCACGAATAGAATACATGATAAGAGGTGCCGGTAGGATACTATCGGGCACCGTCACGGCCTCGGGTGGGGTCGTGACAAAAGTGGTATCAGAGCAGTTCGTCCTAGGGGTTGTCTACGAGCCGTGTCCGGTAGAGTCCTGTTTATGGGTGTGAAGCGCGCCACACTTATAAATAGGAGGCTGCAGGGCATTTAGGAATAACTGACCTTCTTTGCACTCTAGATCGTGCGATAGAGCATATACCAGGATTCCTTGGTCTTCTCCTAATCGTTTGCTATGATTTCAGCAATGCCTGTGAAGAGAAAAGCTACGGCGGCCCAAAAGGGCAAGGCCAAGACGGTGGCGGGGAGAAGAGTTGAACGGGAGCCACCGGTGGAGGTAGAAGAGGGCGAGTCTCATAACGAAGCCCCTCCTCAGACTTCTCATGCTCCACCAGTGTCAGCAGAGCAGGAAAGAGTTTCAGCTCCAGCCCCAGTACCACCAGTTCCACCGCCAGCGCGGCTCGGGGCCGGCGGGTGGCGAAGCTATTCGATTGTTGACCCAATTGGTTGCCGCGCAAGCTCAGCGGCAAGGTCCGGGCCAAGGTGATAGGGCGGTGAGTGCGAGAGCCCGCGATTTTATCAGCCTGAATCCTCCAGAGTTTTATGGTTCGAAACCCAATGAGGACCCGCAGGGCTTCATAGACGAGATGCTGAGGACGCTGCGGATAATACATGCTTCGGATACGGAGTCAGTAGAGTTGGCTTCGTATAGGTTGCGGGATGTAGCCGTCCAGTGGTATAATGCTTGGATATCTTCGAGGGGAGCAAATGCACCTCCTCCAGTTTGGCAAGAGTTCACCGAAGCATTCCTGCGACATTATTTACCACCGGAGGTACGACGGGCCCGAGCTGATCAGTTCTTGAATCTTAAGCAAGGGAATATGAGCGCTCGGGAGTACAGCCTCCGATTTAATTCTTTGGCCGGTATGCCCCAGCCAAGGTAGCCGATATGGGAGACCGTGTGTATCGATTTGTGAGTAGGTTGGGGCCACATTTAGTTAAAGATTGTTTGACGGCTTCACTCCCGGGATGGGATGGATATCGCTCGTATTCGGGCCCATGCCCAAAAACGGAAGAACGGCGGCGGCGCGCGAGAGGAGTGAACGTTACCCTGATAGAGGGCGCAGAAAAAGGGCCAGATCTTTCGGAGCTAGCAGTGAGTATAGAGGAGGGCAGACACAGCAATATTCCAGGCATTCAGACCAATCAGTAGCCAGCGCACCTCCTCGATTTGCGGGTAAAAGATTTGACCGTCCTCTCTATTCAGGACCAGGCCAGAGTTCAAAGGCTTCAGGGTCCCAGTACAGAGCTGATTCTAGTAGGGCGAGGCCACCCCTACCACGGTGTACTCGGTGTGGCAGACCACACTCTGGACAGTGTCGCGTAGATACAGGTGCCTGTTTTACTTGTGGTCAAGTTGGCCATTTAATGCGGGATTGTCCGCTGAGGTATGAAGGAGACAGAGCTCAGGCCGCCGGATCGGCGATTGGTTCATCATCGTCCGTGCGCCCTCCTGGACAAGTATCCCAGACTCCGGCAGGCCGTGGCCGAGGCAGAGGTGGAACACCCAGTTCAGGCGGTCCCCAGAACCGTATATACGCACTGGCGGGACGGCAAGATCGTGAATCTTCCCCAGACGTGGTCACAGGTATATTGTCAGTATTCTCCTATGATGTATATGCGTTGATTGATCCAGGTTCTACTCTGTTGTATATTACTCCCTATGTTGCTAACCGTGTTGGAATGAAACCGAAACCAATTATACCTTTTGAGGTGGCTACACACCGTAGGAGACCCGTACTAGTCGGACGGGTATATAGGGATTGTGTGATCGCGGTTTGTGATCGTCGTACTACCGCCGATTTACATGAGTTAGAGATGCTAGATTTTGATGTCATTATGGGAATGGATTGGCTAGCCTCTGTTACGCTAACGTTGATTGTAGAACAAAGGCGGTCCGATTCCAGTTCCCAGGGGAACCAGTATTAGAATGGAAAGGCAATACGGCGTCTCTGAGGGGTCGATTTATCTCCTACTTCAAAGCAAGAAAGATGATTGCCAAAGGCTACATTTATCATTTGGTTCGGGTTCAAGACATAGAAGCAGAACCACCAACCTTTCAATCCGTCCCCGTGGTGAATGAATTCCCAGACGTGTTCCCAGACGAGCTTCCAGGTTTACCGCCAGAGCGGGAGATTGAGTTCACTATTGATGTGCTACCTGATACTAGGCCCATATCTATTCCCCCATATCGAATGGCCCGAGAACTAAAGGAGTTAAAAGCGCAATTGAAGGATTTGCTCGAAAAAGGCTTTATTAGGCCAAGCTCGTCGCCATGGGGAGCACTTTTGTGTTATTCGTAAGAAAGAAAGATGGTTCCTTAAGAATGTGTATCGATTATAGGCAATTGAACAAGGTGACCATAAAGAATAAGTACCCCCTTCCAAGGATCGACGATTTGTTTGACCAACTACAGGGTGCCAAATGGTTCTCGAAGATAGATCTAAGATCAGGTACCATCAAGTGAGGGTTAAGGAGGAGGACATTCCCAAGACAGCTTTCAGAACGAGATACGGCCATTATGAGTTTCGGGTAATGTCGTTTGGCCTGACCAACGCTCCGGCAATATTCATGAACACGATGAATAATGTATTCGGGCCTTTCTTGGATTTGTTCGTGATCGTGTTCATTGATGACATTTTGGTGTATTCCGATCGAAGCGGAACATACGGACCACTTGCGTCTTGTTCTTGGAATCCTTCGAGCTCGTAAGTTATATGCCAAATTTTCAAAATGTGAATTCGGCTAAATTCGGTGACTTTTTGGGCCACATCATTTCGCCGATGGTATTCGGGTAGATACACGAGAAGATTGAAGTTTGTGAAGAATTGGCCAAGGCCAACAACGCCTACAGAGGTCCGTAGTTTCTTGGGTTTGGCCGGTTACTATCGAAGGTTTGTAGAAGGATTTTCTTCCATCGCAGCACCATTAACGAAGCTGACCCAGAAGGCGGTTAAGTTTCAATGGACGGATGCGTGTGAGCGCAGCTTCCAGGAATTGAAAAATAGGTTGACTTCGGCCCCAGTCTTGACACTCCCCGAAGGATCGGAGGGCTTGGTTATTTATTGTGATGCTTCAGGTGTCGGACTAGGTTGCGTGTTGATGCAGCATGGCAAAGTAATTGCCTATGCCTCACGGCGATTCGAAAACACGAGAAGAATTATCCCACCCATGACTTGGAATTGGCTGCGGTTATTCACGCACTAAAGATATGGAGACATTATTTATATGGTGTCCATGTGGACATTTATACTGATCATAAGAGCCTCCAATATATCTTCAAACAGAAGGAGCTGAATTTACGCCAAAGACGGTGGCTAGAGCTGTTAAAGGATTATGACGCTGATATCCTATACCATCCAGGGAAGGCGAATGTTGTAGCGGATGCTCTTAGCCGTAAATCTATGGGTAGCTTGACAGATGTACAACCAGGGAGCGGGGAGATGGTTCGTGAGATTTACCAACTAGCCGGCCTTGGAGTCCGTTTGGCTAGTTCGGAGATAGTGGAGTTTCTCTCGGGGAGTTCGAGTCCTCTATTATAGAAGAGGTAAAGAGATGTCGGTACGAGGACCACGTTCGGCACAGTATAGAGATACAACTCTTCAAAAGGAGAAGACCCCATTTGAAGTGACACCCAACGGAGTGCTATGGAATAGAGGAAGATTATGCGTGCCTAATGTTCTTTGGGCTACGACGACAGATCATGGGCGAGGCACATCATGCTCGTTATTCTATACATCCGGGGTCAACAAAGATGTATCATGACCTTAGATGCTTATATTGGTGGGATGGCATGAAAAGAGACATAGCGGAGTTTGTTGCCCAATGTCCAAGCGTCAACAAGTTAAAATAGAGCATCGAAGCCCGGAGGATTACGCAAGCCATAGAGATCCCCACGGAAATGGGAGGCGATTAATATGGATTTCATTGTAGGCTTGCCTCGTTCCGGCGCAAATACGATTCTATATGGGTGATAGTTGATAGGCTCACGAAGTACGCTCACTTTCTGCCGGTCAGAACGACGTATTCAGCAGAAGACTATGCAAAGTTATACATCAAAGAGATAGTACGACTCCACGGGGTTCCAGTGTCTATTATTACGGATAGAGGGGCGCAGTTTACGGCTAATTTCTGGAGATCCTTTCAAGAAGGTTTGGGAACGCGGTGAAACTCAGTACAACATTCCATCCGCAAACCGACGGACGGGCGAGCGCACTATCCAAACCCTTGAAGACATGCTAAGGGCATGCGTGCTAGATCTTGGAGGCAATTGGGACGATCACCGCCACTTATTGAATTTGCATACAACAATAGCTATCACTCTAGTATTCAAATGGCCCCATATGAAGCTTTGTACGGGAGAAAGTGTAGATCGCCTATTGGATGGTTCGAGGTAGGAGAGGCACGGTTAGTAGGCCCAGATCTGATTCAACAAGCGGTAGAAAAGGTCAAGCTTATTCAAGAACGGCTACTAACAGCTCAGAGTCGTCAAAAATCATATGCGGACAACCGTCGGCGAAACTTAGAATTCAAAGTCAATGATTGGGTGTTCTTGAAAGTATCACCGATGAAAGGGGTGATGAGATTTGGTAAGAAAGGGAAGCTCAGTCCTCGTTATATTGGGCCTTACAAGATTGTGCGCAAAGTGGGCCGAGTAGCATATGAGTTGGATTTACCCCCAGAATTAGAATCAGTCCACCAGTATTTCACGTATCCATGCTACGCAAGTGTTTTGGGGATCCCTCCCGGATTGTCCCTGTGGATGATGTACAAGTCACGGAGAAATTGTCCTATGAAGAAGTACCGGTTGCTATCTTGGATAGGCAAGTCCGAAGGCTTAGGACCAAGGATGTAGCTTCAGTCAAAGTTTTGTGGAGGAATAATAACAGAGAAGAAATGACTTGGGAAGCCGAGGAAGAAATGAAGTCCAGGTACCCACATCTATTTCAGCCTCCAGAAGATGTACAAACCGAGCCTCAGTACCCTCAGGTATGTAATGTTTCTCCAAAATGATTCTTTGACCGAATTTTGGGTGGTTATGATAAGATGATAGTAGTACAGTCATAGGAAAAGCTCTAGTATGTTTTTAAGTCCCTAAGAGTCTAACATTCGAGGACGAATGTTCCTAAGGGGAAGGAATTATTACACCCCCAAGTTTCGGTACATTGAGATTTATTAGGAGTTAGCTAGTTAACTATAGACACCGGAGTTATTGTCGAAAGGATGCAAGATCATTGATGCTCGTTTTGCAATACAAGAGTCCGAGTTCGTGTAATAGGTTATGGAAGGAAAGTTAAGGACAAGGCCATTTTCCGGTTTTGATTTAATGCGCAAGTCGCTTATAAATATTATTGGCATGGAATATTAAGGGCAAACTTGGAATTCGGAAACTATTATATTTCAAGGATTAAGTGTACATGTGGACAAGATGACTAGGCAAGCAATAAAATTGGTCATCTTTATGACTTAAGAAATTCTAGAAACTTGGAGAAAAAGAAAGAAAAAAAAAAAAGAATAAGGGGAGCCATGTGGCCGGCCACCTTGGTGTGGGCCATGGCCACATGGTTGGCTACTACTTGAAATAAAAGATGACCAAGTCATCTTATTTCACTATCTTCATCACTTGGAAACTTCAAGAAAATTGGAGAGAAAACAACAAGGCCATTCGGCCAAGAACATGGAAAATTGAGGGTCAAGAATTGATCTCCAAAAATTATTTTCTCCTAGTTTCTCTACTAATTGGAAGGTCCTCGTCGACGTGGAGTGGGTGTTAGAACAAGAAAACCGCTCGTTGTTGTGTTTCACCAAAGCTAGCCGTGGGAGAAGTTGGTGGAAAAGGTAAGATTTAATCCTCCCTTACATGTTCTATGGATGATTTGAGCATGTTATAGTATATGGAAATGAATGGAATTCATGAAACTATGGATTATGGTGTTGGCCGAATAGGTGCATATGTGTAGAGGTGAAGAATCAACTTTGTTTAGCATGTTTTGGTTGTTGTTGTTGTGAATTCTATGTGATGGAAATGAAGGTATTGAATGGTTTAAATTGAAGTTGTGATTGTTGTAAGTTGGGCCGTGTACATGTAGTATTATATAGGGATGAAGGACTAATTTTATTTAGTATGTTTGAAATGTTGTGTTGCGGATTCTATAATGAAAATGAATGTTTGATGACTCATGTTGACGTCGCAATTGTTGTGGGCTGTTTTGGAGAGTAATATGATGTTAATATAGGTTTTTGTGTTCATAAGAATGATGATTGTTGGCATGCGGATTGTTGGTGTAGTTTATGAATTCGGTAGAACAATTAAATGGTTGAATAGTGAATTGACTAGTTATGGAATTGGAAAATAGCGTGTGGGCTGTTTTATGGAATATTTTGATATGGGAAATGATATTATTGATGTTGATATTGTTGTTGTTGTTGTTGGTTGATGAATTGAGAATTCGGGCTAGGCACCCAAACGGGGGAGATGCGCCGATTTTCGTAGAATATAAAATAGTTTAAGTTGGAACTTGAGATAAGTATGTAATACAGAGACTAACATTAGTGTGAATCCTCTCGAATGTAGATTTGCGAGCTCGGGCGGATAGACGTAGCCAATAGGAGGTCGAGCAGGTATGTTAAGGCTCACCCCTTCTTTCTTTGGCATGTCTTAGTTGAAAATAAGTTATGACATGAATTTCGAGGTAACTCTATTCCGGTGATCCGAGCATGTTTATGATTCTCATTGGCTTCTTGATATTTGTATTCTTAATGTGGTCAAATCCTAGTCCTTATGTCATTGTATAATCAAGTTTCAAAAGTTGCATAAAGATTTTGCTTCCAAAAGAGTTTGTTTCTAAACGATTCCGAAACTACGAAAATCCGTAACTTTCACCGAAAGGCTCGGATCGCTCGATTTGTTCGTAGAAAGTTTTGTAACATATGATGACTTGATTCTTCATAGGCGGGCTCGGAATGATTTGATATACGACTATGGTCCCTACGATACTTTGATATACTTATGAGAATTGATATGTTCCCGAGTACCGTCCGAAAGATTTTTGATATAACTATTTCCCGAATTTTCAATAATGATATGAGAATGTTGAGCTATTTCCTCGTGAAGCTATTCTTCATTGACAGTCTCACCTTATAATAACCGTTCCTCCAAAGTGAGACGAAGCGGCCACGATTAATCCATAATATGATCGGAGGCTACCGACCTTATGTCACTCCGATAGATACATGACTTTATTTGGGCTCTCATGCATACTACTCATATGATACATGAATATGATATATATGATATATGAATATGATATATATGATATATGATTATGATATATATATGATATATGTATATGAATATGGGGAATATGGAAAAGGGCGAGAGAGTTATATACGTGTAACCACCGATCAATTGGTATAATATGACATGATATCGTCCGGACGCGGGATATGAGGTTATGGATCGGGCCGCACGTTCCGCGAAGAATATATTATATGGATCGGGCGCACGTTCAGCGCAATATAATATATATCATGGATCGGGCTGCACGTTCCGCAGCAATATAATATTGTATATATATATATATATATATGGATCGGGCTGTACGTTCTTGTTATATCCCGCACTTTTGTACGCATGGACGTTCGAGACTAGTTGCGGAAAGTTAAGGACAAAGGCTTTCGGGATGTGAAGTGAAAGATTTTAACCACGATTTTGTTTTAAAGCGTAAGTTGCTTGTTATTTGGTTGGAATGGGATATTAAGAAAAACGTGGGGTTGAAAGTGAAATTATGGAGACTAGTGTTTCATGAAATATGGAGCCAAAAGTGAAGAATTGGAGAGTTAATTTTCATGAAATTAAAGGCCATGTGACTTGCACATGACTTGTGGACCATAACACACTTATATTATAAGATAACTTAGCATTATTTAGTCATCTTCCAAACTCTAGAAAGATGAAGAAATATGGAGAAAAAAAAAAGGGGTCATTCGGTTTCATGAGCCGGCCGAATTTGGCCATGGAGATTTCACCACAAAAAATTATTTTCTTCCATGTTTTCCACTCTTTGGAAGGTGCTAAACAACATGAAGTGGTTGTTGAATCAAGTAAAGCTCTTGTTCTAGCACACCTTGCCTTAGCCGAATGAAGAGAGAGGAGGAAGAAGGTGAGTTCTAATCTTATTTTTCATATGATATAGATGATTTGCATGTGTTGTGAAGTATGGAAATGAATGAAAAATCATGGAATATTGAAGTTGAGGTTGTGGCCGAATATGTATGTGTGGCCGTGCAACTATGTATATTGTGTAGGAATGGAGAGAAATTGAATTCAACATGTTTATGTGTTGTTGTGATGTGTAGAAAATGAATGAAACTCATGGAGTGTTGTATGTTGTGGAGTGGGAAATAGGGGCTGCTTGGTGTGCATGAAATGAGCTAATGTTATTTGGTGTTTTGGTTGTTGTCGTTATGTTTTATATAATGTAAAAATGAAGTTTAATGATCCCAAGTTGAAGCTAAAACTGTGTGGGCTGATTTAAGAATTAATATGGCTTTAATGTGGTTTCCTGAATTTGTATGAATAATGATGTTAAGGTATGGTTTGTTGATGTAGTTTATGAATTCGGAAGGAGAAAATGTGTTGTTGAGATTCCTAGTGTAGTTGATGGATTTGGGTAAGGTGACTTATTGTTGAGTTGTTTTGAATATTGTATGGATATATTGGAACGTTCTTAAATCGTATTTGAATGGCATTGCGGATTGCTACTTGAACATGTAAGTATTGATGTTAGTTTGAATATATGAGGTTGAATTGAACATTGGAATGTTGTTGAAATATTTGGATAAGAGCTATTGGCATTATGATATATTTTGAATTGAATGGTAATGTTGATGTCATTAGAATGTTTTGTTGGTGTTGTGATTGATGAATTGGGCCGAGCCATATTCTCGGGAGGGCGCATTTATAGGGGAAATGCTGCCGGAATTTTTATAGACAAGTATTGGTCAAAAATAGAATTTCTAAGTCTCATGAATAGTAACTGGTAAAAGTGACCATTTGCAGATTTTTGACGAAACAGGACCGGTGTTTTGGAGAGCGTAAAAGGCGCAAAAAGGTATGTAAAGCTCCGTTTTCCTTCTCTTGGCACGTCCTAGGTATACTAGGCTTGAATTCGTACTTCGGGGACAACTCTATTCTTTGTAATCCACGTTTGAAATTGTCCCACTTTCTTTCAATAGAATTGAATTAGTTAAGTTGTAAGTAGTTAAGGAAGTACTTAAACGCCTAAAGCTTTTGTAAGTAAAACCCGATTACTCCAAGAACTTTCATAAGCAACTTCATAAAGCCTATTGTACATCATTTGTGCCCACCCCCTCGGTTGACCCGAGGTGGGCCCACTATTTCCGATTCTATCCTTTTGCAATTATGACTTACCTTCGAGCGGTTTTTAAAGGAAACGTTTTAACTACTCTTCTATTTATTACTTAAAAAATCGTTTAAAATATTCCGTTAAGTCCTATGATGTGTTCTGATATGTATCATGAATCCGAACGTTCCGTTCCGACTTAACTCTCCGTGATGTCCGAAAGGTACGCACTATGACTCCGTCCGATTTCATTGATTCGATTTGTCATTTGATATGCCTCATCGAGTCTCTGGAGATATGCATGTCATTTTTATTGCATTAGTTTCTCACTACTCCACTCGTGGATGCCTCAATATTTCCCACACCGAGCCCGGCCGGGATATGTTCTCAAGCGTATTTCTCCCGCATTGTTCGCCGCGCCCGGTGTGAGGGGCGTGTATATACGTACATGGGTTGTGGTGTATGATGTGCCATGTACGCTTATGCTGATATCTGTTGATTATGTTCTAATGTGGCCACTTGGTATGTTACGATCTGTTTCGGAGATATTCCCTGCTCTGAAGTATGTTGTGTTTTGGCGCGGGACGGAAGGGAGCGCCTCTGTTCTGTTCACCGAGCCCCATAGCGGGGCCGGCTTTGCATATGTTTCTGCATGCACTACTTATGATTTCTGATGCGCATTTTTGATTACCTATGCACCTCGTTTGCTTTCTGCACATTCTTTCTGATTTTAGTTTTACTTATTACAGTCTCTGCTTTACATATTCAGTACATTTTTCGTACTGACCCCCTTTCTTCGGGGGCTGCGTTTCGTGCCACGCAGGTACAGACGTCTGAGTTGTTGATTCGCTGCTTAGGTTATCTGCTCAGCTGCTTGAAGCGCTCCTTTGTCCGGAGCCCATATTTTGGTATAGACTTTTCTGTCACATTTGTACATACATATTCTGGGTACGGCGGGGCCCTGTCCCGTCATATGATTACGTTTTGTTCTGTAGAGGTCTGTAGACATGTGGTGTGGGTTCTGTATATGTTTCGTGAGATTTGCGTACGTTTAGAGTTTATCTATGTTTTGTGACGGCCTTATCGGCCTTCGTGCGGCATGTCCACCTGTTCTTGTTAGATTATTATTTCTGTTTATTTTTAATATTTTGCTAATTTAGGTTAAGGTACGTACGAGTGCCCAACTAGGGCACGTGTCGCGGCCTACGGAGTTGGGTCGTGACAGTTCTGCAGCACTAAGCATGCATGGTACCCCCCTAAAAGGCACTCAGATGTACAGGTTGCTCTTTATCCCATGATATGATATGTTCTATATTTACGTTTTGTTACGATTCATGCTTTGTATCCTTCCATATGCTGTTACTCATGCCTTACATACTCAGTACATTGCTCGTACTGACGTCCCTTCTTGTGGACACTGCGTTCATGCCCGCGCAGTAAACAGGTAGACGCATCTGATCCCTAGGGGCCTGTTATATCCCGTATTTTGCACGTTGAAATATTTTAAGTTGGATTGCGACAAGTTGTGGATAAGACTTTTAATTTCCGATTTTGTTTTTGTTTTAATGCACAAGTTGCATATTCATCTTTTCATTGGTATGGAGTGTTAAGGGTAAATTTGGAATAAGGAAAAGTTTGGGATGTTGAATAAGTTATACGGATTGTATGGAGTTTTGGACATATCCAGGTATGCAAATAAAGAGATCGGTATATAAAAGTTTTAGGTCTCGAAATAATTTCCGCGGATGAACAAGGATGGCGCTACGATGGGTCGGTTTCACTACGGTCTTTGCTAAGATCGCTACGATGCGCTACAGTGACTTCGGGCAGCTTTTTAAAGGGGTTTAACCCCTCATTTTCAGCCAAAAATCAGACCAAAAATCATCCCAAATATTCTAGAAAATTCCCCAACCTTTCACCACTAACTTTTAGCCCGAAACCAGGTATAATTCTCAAATTCCGGTCCAGACAGCGTATAGTTGCGGCTTCAAAACTTGCGTAGTGAGGCTTTGTGGCTTAAGTTCAAGGTGGAGGAGTAAATATATAGCATTATTATCGAGGGGAAGGTATGAATCTCTTTCTATTTGTGTTAATATTGGTTTATTTACGGAGAAGGAGTTGTAAAATCGTTATAAAATGGTTCTGTGATGGAAATATGGGACAAATACCATATGGAATGTTTATGAAGTATTTTGAAATTGGAAATATTATGGTTAATGTTGGTATTGTTGGAATTGTTGTTGGTGTAAATTATGAATTTGGAAGGAAGAAATATGTTATGGTTGTTCATGTTGAGTTGGGAAGGTTTTGGGTTCTATGGCATATTATTTGGATTGTTTGAATATTTTTGTGGATTGTTGGAAATGTTATTGAATCATGTTTGAATGGTTGATGTTGTTAGAATGTTTGTTGGTATTGTTGTTGATGAATTTGGCCGAGTTGAAATCTCGGGGTTGTTGAATTTACTGGATTGTTTGGGGAAGTCGCCAAAATTTACGTAAATAAAGTAATGGCTTGGAATTGAATTCTCCGACGCTTATGGCTAATGTTCGATGCCTATTGATGTTGTTGTAGATTTTGAGAAGACGAGACTTACGTTTGGATTAGCTTAGGAAGCAAGTGAGGTATGTGAAGCTTACCCTTCTTTTCTTTTGGCATGTCTTAGACGGATTAAGGTATGACATGATTTGTGCCTTGGGGTAACTCCATTCGTAAATTTTGAGTAGGTTTGTGATTCGTATTTGCTTGATGTTGGCATCCTTGGTATGTTCCATATGTCTTGGATATGATTGAGTTTGAAGTGTTGCGTAAGCGATTTTTATATGTTTCTTATTATTCGTACCCTTAATGCAGTCGAGTTACGATCCTCACGTCTTTTGTATGACTAAATTTCTAAGGTTGCAAAAGAGTTACGTTTTCAAAAGAATTTGGTTTTAAAAGAGTTTTGTTTTCAAAAGAGATATATGCCTAAACGACTCCGAAACTTCAAACGTCCGTAACTTTTGCATACGGCCTCGAAACGCCCCAAAACATAATATGTAAGTTCATAAGGCATCACTCTCCCCTACCCCTCGTAGTCGGGCTCGGACGGGGGTCGGCACCCGTCCGTGGGGCCCGCGGCCTTTCTATGCCACCTTTATGGATTTTTTGAAAAATTTAATATTTTCTTCACTATGATTATTTATTTTTCTGTCGAGTTGGAAATAAGGATTTTATGTCCATGATTTTGATACGTAACAACGGTTTCTGAAGTTTGGTTTGATATGCCCCGAGCGAGATTCGGGAGGAAACTTGTTTTGCCTATGGTTTTGAATTTTCAAAAAGAGGGTTCGTTTTGATCATTCGATTGAGTACGTGATGATGTCGATATGCGTGTGGTTACTTACGATCTGCTCGTGCGTTACGTGTTACCTCTTTCACCGGATCCCGGCGGTATATGATCGTGCGCACTATGATATACTCGGTGTTATCTTGTGTTACGGTTCCCGAGACCTCGCCATAGGGCGGGTTCCGTTTATGGAGTTATCTTTGTGATATGGCTTATGATATGTTGTGATGGTGTGCTATGTTCGGGGTTGTACGGAGATTTGAAACTTACGGTGTTATCTTGTCTTTGTGGCGCCGGATAGGGTGGCGACCACGTTCGTCCGCGGGTCCTATGGACCGCATTTGGTATGTGATGATGTATGATGATATGATGAGTTTGTTTACCGATGGTGGGGCAAACCCAATGGTGGGGCAAACCCAGTGGTGGGGCAAACCCAATGATGAGGCAAAATTCCACATTGGTTTAGGTAAATCCCACCTTTGGTTTAGGCAAATCCCACATTGGTTTAGGCAAATCCACATCGGTTAATGTTATCTCGTATGACATGATTATGATGTGTTCGGTATGAGTATGTATGATTTATGTATCGGATGTAAGTACTTAGGTAATTGGGTTATTACGACTTCATTTTTCGTACTTTACGCTTTGCATACTCGGTACATATTCCGTCGACCCCCCTTTCTTCGGGGGGCTGCGTTTCATGCCACGCAGTACCCACGGATGAGTAGGTGATGTTAGCGAGAAGATGTTCCATTTGGATTGGCGAGTTCCATTTCTTAGAATCCGCCGAGTCCGAGTGCTTGTATGGTATACGAGATGTTAGTAGAGACTTTGCGACGGTGTCGAGTGTATGATATGTCGGGTACGTTTTGTAAGCGGCTATGTAAGCGGTGTGTTTGTATGCATTATGCTACCGATGTGTTTGGCAAGCGGCTATATCGGCCCGCGATCGTTGTGCCTTATATTACAGTTTTCATACGACTGTAGATTTTATTTGCTTTGAAAAAAAAAAAAAAACGAAAGGCATGTTTGTTTTCTGAAAAATTTTCATAGCGTGCGCGTGTTTTGTTTTGTGGGCCCAGTATGGTTATGTGGATTACGAGAGTACGCGGGTTCGCTCGGCCCTAAGTAAGGGTCGGGTGCCGTCATGCCCTATCGGAAATTGGGGTGTGACAAAGTGGTATCGGAAGCGGAGTTCGTCCTAGGGGTTGTACGCAAAGTCGTGTCCAGTAGAGTCTTGTTTATGGTGTGTTGCGCGCCACATTTATAAACAGGAGGCTACGGGGCATTTAGGATGGTTACTCTTCTTTCATATCTGAGATCGTGCCATAGAGCCAAGTCATAGGAGATGGGACTCCTTACCACGATTTGTGATTGCGAACTCGAAGAATGATACCGATAGAAGGAAATGATTGATGATGTTGGGAAGTACAAAGCACGCGAGTAAGCACGGGTATGAAAGATATGTGTCAGGTAAGATATTGAAGTACGATTGAGATACAAGTTGAGGATTAAAAGGGAAAGTGAACAAGAAAGTGTAACAGGTGCAGTTTAAGCTGGGCATACAAGGTATGTTCATTATTTTCGTATTGTTGTTGATGTTGGGAGCCCGTGAGGCTGTGATATGATATGATATGTATATGTGTATGTTGGCCCTGGGGGGGGGGGGGGGGGTGTGAGGCATTGTTGGTATTTCCTGCGTGCAGGTTTTGAGATAGTAAGAAATATAGAGGAAACTCTGCCGAAATTTTCAAGAAAAAAAAAGAAGAGAAAATGAGATGTAGGTTTGTAATGCGACTTGAAAGGCCGCGTTCACCGTAATGGTAAGATTTGAGTAAGTTGCGAGTATGGCTGACCTCGAGAAAGAAGTAATAGTATGATTAAGACAAGAGTACAGAGGAAGAAGTTGATCAGAAAAGAGTAAAGGGTTAAGAAGTGTTATACAATGAGGGTTGTTATGAAAATAAGTGAAGTCTAGTGAAAAAGTGGCCAAGGCTATGATGTGATGCGTAGCTAGAATACGCGGGCAAGTGTGAAACGGGAAAAACAAGCTATGGAACGAAAAAGGAAGGGTTTGAGTTAAAGATTAAGAGACTACACGAGATAATGTGCCTAGAATGTTAAAAGTTGAGTAAAGGGAATTACGAGAAGGAAAGGTTTAACCCGATATGTATTGGACCTTGTTATCTTGTTCGTAAAAATAAGAAGGTTACGTACTAAAGACATGGCTTTTGTTAAGGTGCGTAGCGAGGTAATAAGGCTTTGTGGCGGTGTAATAAGGTGCGTGGCAGTGTAATAACAGGGAGGAAATGATTTGAGAAGTTGAAGAAGAGATGAAAAAGAAATATGATTGGTAGGTGAGAGTGCATGCTATAGTAATAAAGGAAACCCCCCTCCGAGACCCTTATAAGACCTTATGCGATTAGTTGAACATTCGAGGACGAATGTTCTAAAGGGGGAAGGATGTTATATCCCGTATTTTGCACGTTGAAATATTTTAAGTTGGATTGCGACAAGTTGTGGATAAGACTTTTAATTTCCGATTTTGTTTTTGTTTTAATGCACAAGTTGCATATTCATCTTTTCATTGGTATGGAGTGTTAAGGGTAAATTTGGAATAAGGAAAAGTTTGGGATGTTGAATAAGTTATACAGATTGTATGGAGTTTTGGACATATCCAGGTATGCAAATAAAGAGATCGGTATATAAAAGTTTTAGGTCTCGAAATAATTTCCGCGGATGAACGAGTGATTTGCTACGGTAAAGAGGTCGCTACGATCTTATTCTTTGCTACATCTTGCTACAGTGACTTCGGGCAGCTTTTTAAAGGGGCTTAACCCCTCATTTTCAGCCAAAAATCAGACCAAAATCATCCCAAATATTCTACAAAATTCCCCCAACCTTTCACCACTAACTTTTAGCCCGAAACCAGGTATAATTCTCAAATTCCGGTCCAGGGACAGCGTATAGTTGCGGCTTCAAAACTGCGTAGTGAGGCTTTGTGGCTTAAGTTCAAGGTGGAGGAGTAAATATATAGCATTATTATCGAGGGGAAGGTATGAATCTCTTTCTATTTGTGTTAATATTGGTTTATTTACGGAGAAGGAGCTGTAAAATCGTTATAAAATGGTTCTGTGATGGAAATATGGGACAAATACCATATGGAATGTTTGTGAAGTATTTTGAAATTGGAAATATTATGGTTAATGTTGGTATTGTTGGAATTGTTGTTGGTGTAAATTATGAATTTGGAAGGAAGAAATATGTTATGGTTGTTCATGTTGAGTTGGGAAGGTTTTGGGTTCTATGGCATATTATTTGGATTGTTTGAATATTTTTGTGGATTGTTGGAAATGTTATTGAATCATGTTTGAATGGTTGATGTTGTTAGAATGTTTGTTGGTATTGTTGTTGATGAATTTGGCCGAGTTGAAATCTCGGGGTTGTTGAATTTACGTGGGAAGTGCGCCAAAATTTCTGTAAATAAAGTAATGGCTTGGAATTGAATTCTCCGACGCTTATGGCTAATGTTCGATGCCTATTGATGTTGTTGTAGATTTTGAGAAGACGAGACTTACGTTTGGATTAGCTTAGGAAGCAAGTGAGGTATGTGAAGCTTACCCTTCTTTTCTTTTGGCATGTCTTAGACGGATTAAGGTATGACATGATTTGTGCCTTGGGGTAACTCCATTCGTAAATTTTGAGTAGGTTTGTGATTCGTATTTGCTTGATGTTGGCATCCTTGGTATGTTCCGTATGTCTTGGATATGATTGAGTTTGAAGTGTTGCGTAAGCGATTTTTATATGTTTCTTATTATTCGTACCCTTAATGCAGTCGAGTTACGATCCTCACGTCTTTTGTATGACTAAATTTCTAAGGTTGCAAAAGAGTTACGTTTTCAAAAGAATTTGGTTTTAAAAGAGTTTTGTTTTCAAAAGAGATATATGCCTAAACGACTCGAAACTTCAAACGTCCGTAACTTTTGCATACGGCCTCGAAACGCCCCAAAACATAATATGTAAGTTCATAAGGCATCACTCTCCCCTACCCCTCGTAGTCGGGCTCGGACGGGGGTCGGCACCCGTCCGTGGGGCCCGCGGCCTTTCTATGCCACCTTTATGGATTTTTTGAAAAATTTAATATTTTCTTCACTATGATTATTTATTTTTTCTGTCGAGTTGGAAATAAGGATTTTATGTCCATGATTTTGATACGTAACAACGGTTTCTGAAGTTTGGTTTGATATGCCCCGAGCGAGATTCGGGAGGAAACTTGTTTTGCCTATGGTTCTGGATTTTCAAAAAGAGGGTTCGTTTTGATTATTCGGTTGAGTCTGTGATGATGTCTGATATGCGTGTGGTTACTTACGATCGCTCGTGCGTTCGTGTTACCTCTTTCACGGATCCCGGCCGGTATATGATCGTGCGCACTATGATATACTGCGGTGTTATCTTGTGTTACGGTTCCGAGACCTCGCCATGGGCCGGGTTCCGTTTATGGAGTTATCTTTGTGATATGGCTTATGATATGTTGTGATGGTGTGCTATGTTCGGGGTTGTACGGAGATTTGAAACACGGTGTTATCGTGTCGTGGCGCCGGATGGGGTGGCGACCACGTTCGTCACGGGTCCTATGGACCGCATTTGGTATGTGATGATGTATGATGATATGATGAGTTTGTTTGGGCAAACCGATGGTGGGGCAAACGGTGGTGGGGCAAACCCAATGATGAGGCAAAATTCCACATTGGTTTAGGTAAATCCTTTGGTTTAGGCAAATCCCACATTGGTTTAGGCAAATCCACATCGGTTAATGTTATCTCGTATGACGATTATGATGTGTTCGGTATGAGTATGTATGATTTATGTATCGGATGTAAGTACTTAGGTAATTGGGTTATTACGACTTCATTTTACGTACTTTACGCTTTGCATACTCGGTACATATTCCGCATCGACCCCCTTTCTTCGGGGGGGCGCGTTTCATGCCACGCGGTACCCACGGATGAGTAGGTGATGTTAGCGAGAAGATGTTCCATTTGGATTGGCGAGTTCCATTTCTTCCGGAATCCGCGAGTCCGAGTGCTTGTATGGTATACGAGATGTTAGTAGAGACTTTGCGAGGCAGGTGTCGAGTGTATGATATGTCGGGTCTGTTTTGTAAGCGGCTATGTAAGCCGGTGTGTTTGTATGCATTATGCTACCGATGTGTTTGGCAAGCGGCTATATCGCCGTAAAGTACTGTTGTGCCTTATATTACAGTTTTCATACGACTGTAGATTTTATTTGCTTTGAAAAAAAAAAACGAAAGGCATGTTTGTTTTCTGAAAAATTTTCATAGCGTGCGCGTGTTTTGTTTTGTGGGCCCAGTATGGTTATGTGGATTACGAGAGTCTGCGGGTTCGCTCGGCCCTAAGTAAGGGTCGGGTGCCCGTCATGCCCTATCGGAAATTGGGGTGTGACAGGGCCCCACCAGCAGCATATTGGAAGCGCTCCAGTTGTTCCGGAGCTTCAGTTTACCGGTACTACTTTTGTGTACATATTTGGGCACGGTGGAATCCGGCCCCGACTTGTGGATATATGTATCTTATTTAGAGGCTCGTAGACAGACGTGTACAGTAAGATGTTTGTAGTCCTGCTCGCCTTTATGGATGTATAATCTTTTGGTAAAATCCACTGACACTCGTTCACGAGTATGCTATTGATGATTATGTTGAGTAAGATATGATTGTATCGTCCATATGGTCCACTCGGTAGCACGAATAGAATACATGATAAGAGGTGCCGGTAGGATACTATCTCTATCGGGCTGACGCCCCCTGTGTCGATCCTCCATACCCTGGGCATGTGCCTGAACCCGTGCGATGTCCATCCCTGACTGGGCCGCCATCACCAAACAACTGTCAACCAAGTAATCATCCAGCCCCATCACAAATCGGTGCATCCGATCCGTCATATCAGCTACATAAGCGAGTACGCATATCCGGCCAACGAATCAAACTCCAACCGTACTCCGGACGCTCCCGCCCTCTCGCTTCAACAACAGAATGCCTACCCTGGCTCGCCGTAGCTTCCGTGTCACGACCCAACTCCGTAGGCCGCGACCGCACCCCTAGTTGGGCACTCATACGTACCCTACCCTAAACTAGCAAAATAATAAAAATGAGCAGAAATAATAATTTGATCCGGTCAAGCAGATATAACGCACGAGGGCCGATAAGGCCGTTACGGCATATAGATAAGCTATAATCGTACGCAAACTCACGAACATATACGAACCCACACCACATGTCTACGTACCCTACGTAACGAAAACATAATATTATGACGGGACAGGGCCCCGTCGTACCCGTAATGAATATGTACATAAACAACGAAGAGTTTATACCAAAATACGGCTCCGGACAAAGGAGCACTCCAAACAAATGGTGCGTATAACCTAGGCGGTCGAGTCACAGAAATCAAACGTCTGTACCTGCGTGGCACGAAACGTAGCCCCCGAAGAAAGGGGGTCAGTACGGAAAATGTACTGAATATGTAAAGTAGAGAACGTAATAAATAAAATCAAAATCGTAACGAGTAATGTACGGAGGAAGCATATGATACATAGGAGTCAAAATGCATATCAAAGACATAAATGATACATGCGAGTAAAACATATGCCAAAGCCGGCCCCGCTATGGGACTCGGTGAACAGAACATAGGCGCTCCCTTCTGTCCCGCGCCAAAACACATCATACTTCAGAGTAGGGAATATCTCCGAACACATTATAACATACCCGGTGGCCACATCACATCACACCATCAGATATCGAATATATGTACATGGCACAAGATACTTCGGACCCATGTACATGTCATACTGCCCCCACACCGAGGCACGGCGAACAATGCAGAGGAAAGCGCTTGATAACAAATCCTGGCCCGGGCTCAGTGAAGGAAGCATTGAGGCATCCACGAGTGGAGTAGTGAGAAACTAAATGCAATGAAAATAACACATATATTTCCAGAGACTCAATGAGGCATGTCGAGTGACGAATCAAATCAATAAACCGACGGAGTTATAATAAACGAATTCTGGATGTCATAACGAATTACAAAAAGCATAAATCCCTCTGAGAGCGTTTCCAAGATCCTAAACAACTTAAAAGGCTTAACGGAGTATTCAAAACAATTTTTAGATAATAGATGGCGGAGTAGTTAAAACGTTTCTTTTAAAGCCGTTCAAAGACAAGTCATAAGTACAAAAGGATAAAATCGGGAATAGTGGGCCCACCTCGGTCAATTGAGGTGGCGGACGTAGATTGCGTATGGTAAACTTCATAATATCATTAGTAAGGGTTTTAAGGTAATCGGATTCCATTTGTACGAGTTCTAGAGATTTTAACAACATTCTTAACCATTTACAACCTTATAGGTTCAATTCTACTGAAGGAAAAAGGGTTAAATTCGAACGTAGATTCCGAGGAGTAGGATTATCCCGAGGTCCAAAGTCAAGCCTAATACACCTAAGACGTGCCAAGGAAAGAATAGGGGTAGCTTTACATACCTTTCTTGCCCTTTACGCTTGCCAAAACTCCGATCCCGTTTCGTCAAAAATCTGCAAATGGTCACTTTTGCCAGTTACTATTCATGGAATTTAAAAGTCCAATCTTGGTTCACTACTTGTTCGTCGAAATTTTTAAATACCTCCTCCCCTATAAATATGACGCCCCCGAGAATTTAACTCGGCTCAAATATCCACAACAACCAAACCAACAACATTAATCCACCACAAGAATCGCATACTAACATGAATGGTCTTCTTTCAACATAAGTCAACAACTTTCAAACTAACCTCATGTTTTGAACCAATATCAATGTTTACATACTTATTTGCTTACCAAGATCATTCCAACATCTTTTGAAGACATTACATATAGTCTTTCATAATATTCGCAAACTATACAAACTTTCCACCAAAACCATAACTCATCCGAAACTTCCATTCTTCGACGAACATATCCATAACACATGATCATCTTTCAAATTCATTAACAATAATCACAACTAGCATTTAAACAATACATTTCCATAATTACATAACAACTATGTTACCACACATACCTTGCCGTACTAACGTATATACAATTCTAATGCCGAACTTAAATCGTTAAACCTTCATTTATGCTATAACGATCACAACAACACAACTATAATACAACATAAAATTCAACACAATCACACTACACACTATAACACACTCACGGCCACCTACATGCTTGCCCTTCTACCATGCAAACTTCCATATTTCTATATGCTCTACTCATTTCCATACACTACAAACCATACAAGCCTTCATAACATAATTAGAAGGAATGAATTCTTACCTTTCACCTCCAACTTCTTCACTTTCTCAAGTTGTCCAAGCGACGAAACCAAAGCTTAATCTTCCAAACCAACTACGCCAAGTTGTAAAGGGACCTTGAATTAGTAGGGAAACCACAAGAGAATAATTTTGGATCAATATTTTTGAGGGTTGGTTTTTTCTTGAACTTGGCCGAATGGCCTTTATTTTTGCTCCCAAGTTTTTCTCTTGTTTTCTCCTTCTTGCCTTGTCTTGAAAATTCTAGAGAGTTAATGAATTCTTGCTCTTTAAATAAGTTGCCACATGACCAAGTCACATGACTAATTAGCTTGGGCTTGGATCATTTTTTTCCTTTAAATTTCAAAGCATGGCCGGCCACCCTATGGGTTGGGCCAAGCTTGCTCCTTTTATTTTATTTTTCTCAATTTTCCAAGCCCAATTTCCTTAGCCCATACTTTGGTAATTCATGAAACCTTTTTCCAAAATTCCAATTTTGCCCTTAGACTTTTCCAATATTTCCACGTCTAAACTTTCCTTAACCAACTTATGAACCAAACAAGATCAATGCATTTCATTGTCCTTAATTTGTCTCGAAAATCCCGAGGTTCCCAACGGTGAAAAATACGGGTTGTAACACTCTGGGGGCAGAAAATGGCCAAGAAAGGACATGGCCCTTGTCTGTGGACCTGGCCCGCCATCAACCGGGTCAATAGCTGAACCGCATCTCGTATATTCTAAGTTGGTTGCGACGAGTTATGGACAAGACCTTTAATTTCCGGTTTTGTTGATTTTGTCTCAGTGCATAAGTTGCATATTCATTTTTGCGGGTGTGAAGTGTTAAGGGTAAGATTGGAATAAGGAAAAATGAGAGAATGAAAGTTGGAAGAATTTTGGGACCAAAAGATGAATTAGGAAAAGTTGGCCATTATTTGAAAAAAATGGCCATAGGTGGCCGGCCATACATGTGTGTGTGTGGGCCATAGGGCCATGTGGGTGAATTATATATGGACTTAGTCATTTTATACACCTTGTTGCCTTAAGAAAAATCGAGAAACTTGGAGAACAACTTAGAGGCCATTCGGCCATATTGAAGAAGAGAGAAAAAGAAAAAAAAACCGAGAGGGAGAGAGGGAGAGAGAGAGAGATATTGGTCATGAAAAATTCTTCTCTTCTAGGTTTTCTACTCCTTGGAAGGTCCTAAGCATCATGAAGTAGTTGGTGGAAGCAAGCAAAGCCTTATTGTTGCATAAACAAGCTTGGCCGTGAGAAGAGGTGGAGGAAGAAGGTAAGGTTCCATCTCATTTTTCTTATGTTGTGGATGGTTTGTAGGTGTTGTGAAGTGTGGGAATGAAAAGAAAATCATGAAAACATGCATGTTGAGGGGCAGTAGAGTGTGTGTGTGTGTAACCGTGTGTATGTGTGTGTTGTAGGGGGTGAAGAATTAATGGTATTTAACATGTTTGTATGATTGTTGTAGTGTGTAGAATTGAGTGGAAGTCATGAAAAATATATGTGTATGGGGTGATGTTGTGTGGTGGCCGTGCATGTGTAGTGTGGAAAGGAAGTGAAGAACAAGTTTTATTTAGTGTATTTTGGTTGTTGTTGTCATGAATGTAATGATGTAAATGAGAGTTTAATGTGCCAAGTTGGTGTTGTAATGGTTGGTGGGCTGATTTAGAACCTTAAGAAATGTTATTGATTTGTGTTTGAAAGGTTTGAATTGTTATTCGAATATGCGATCGTTGATATTAGTTTGGAAATATGTAGTTAAGTTGGAATGTTGTTGAAGTATGTGGAAATGACTTGTTAGTGTTAGAATGCGTTTGAAATTACTTATTGATGTTGCTGAAATGGTTGTTGGTATTGTCGTTGACGATTTGGCCGAGTTAAATTCTCGGGGGCGTCCAAGTTATAGGGGAAGTTTTGCCCAAAATTCGTAGATAAAGTAATGGTTTGGAATTGGATTCTTTAGCGCGTATGACTAATGTTCGATGCCTATTGATGTTATCGTAGATTTTGAGCCGAGGTTTGAGTTTGGATTAGCCTAGGAAGCAAACCATGTGAAACTTACCCTTCTTTTCTTTTTGGCATGTCTTAGACGAAACTAAGG
>NW_026727590.1:0-31752 GCF_029784015.1 Lycium ferocissimum
TTCCACCATGCAAACTTCCATATTTCTATCTATTCTACTCATTTCCATATTCCCCAACACAAACAAACCTTCAAAACATAATTAGAAAAGATGAATTCTTACCTTCCTTTTCAAATTTCTTCACTTCACCAATTCATCCAAACGACGAAACCAACGGGTTATCTGCCGAAATAATTGCACCACGTTGTAGAGGGACCTTGAATTAGCATGAAAACCACAAGAAACGAATTTTGGAATCAAGATTTTGAGGGGTGAAATCTCACCCATGGCAGCCGAATGCCTTCTTCTTTTTTTTTCTTGTTTTCTTATTTTTCTCCTTCTTTGTCAAGTCTTGAAAATTCTAGAGAATTATCATGAATTGGTCCCTTTATATTAACTTGTTGGTCACAGGATTAATCATGTGACCAACTCATTAAACTTAGTCCAAACAAAGGCCATGGCCGGCCACCCTTTGGGTTGGGCTTGGCTTATTTATTATTTTGTTTTTCCATTTCCGAGCCCAACTACTTAGTCCATATTTTTTTTGTGGTTCATGAAACCATTTTCCAAAATTCCAATTTCGCCCTTAGTCTTTTCCAATATTTCCACGTCAATGTTTCCTTAACTTCACATGCACACCAAGTAGAATCCAATTAGAACCTTAATTCCTACCATTCCAAATCATTTCCAATTTTTCCGAATACGTACAAAATGCGAGGTATAACACATACCCTGGGCGTGGGCCTGTATACGGGCGATATCCATCCCTGTCTGGGCCGCCATCACCGTACAGCTATCAATCAAGTAATCATCCAGCCCTATCACATACGGGGGCATCCAGGTCGGTCATATCACGCAACATAAGCGGGCGCGTATCCGGCCGCCGAGTCAAACTCCGATCGTACTCCCCGACCTCCCGCCCTCTCTTCCACGGCGAGAAATCGGTCTACCCCAGCTCGCCTCACCTCCGAGGCGAAAATGGGCCGAGAAAAGCCTCGGTAAACTCGCCCCATACGGGCCGGGAGGGGCACCTCGCCTCCGGACAAAGATCCACGACTCATACCAGCTAGCCGCTACATCGTGCAACCTAAGTAGACGCCATCTCAACCGACTCCGTCTCTCGTAAGCACTAATCAATCGGCAGGTCCGCCGCATCTATCTGGATAAACTCACGAGGATCCTCCGCGGGCTTCGGGACCCGAAGAACTCTGGTGGCCCACAAAGTAGAAAATCACGGGCCCTATGACTGTCGTGCCTGTCTACACGATCATCCCCTGCTCCCTGTCTGGGGATCTGTCCCGCTACTAACCGAGTCAATAACTGTACTGCCTCTCGTAGGGTCCCATCATCTGCCCCTCGGCGGGGCGCCGAGGTTGTGTACCGGTGCCGCGGAGCCGGCGCGGAGCCGCCCTCGTGGCCGGCAGCTCCGTGGCCGCTCCAAATCCTTCCGATACCGGCGGCGTAGCGGAACTAGCCGTCGGAGGCACAATATCCGGCTCTATCTGAACACGAGCCGTAGTAGTCGCCCGGGCTCGGCTAGTCTCACCTGCCGCTGTAGACTTGCCCTTCTGGGCAACTGTGGCCTTCCTCGGAGGCATCGCTGAAAACATAACATTCTGTCAGAGAGGAGTCATCCTGCTAACACAGCTCTATCGCACGATCTAAGATCAGAAGAAAAGACAACATCCTAAATGTCTCGTAGCTTCCGTTTATAGAGGTGGTGCACAACACATCGATAAACAAGACTCTACTAGACACGATCCGTGGACACTCCGAGGACAACCGCTCGATACCACTCGTCACGACCCAACCCCGTGGCCGTGACTAGTGCCCGATCCGCGCCCAAACACACACATCAAACGCTATCACAAGGTATATCAAACACATCCAAGCATCCAATGTGTCGACAAGGCTATGTCTCAAATTTAGATAATTTCCGAAAAATTTCGCAGAGTTTCCTTTGTTTTACGGACTATCCAAAATAACCCCTGCGTTACGTAAAATACCAACAAAGGCCACACAAGTCCAACAACACAACATATATACACATATGCGGACCGGCCGCGCAATAATGGGATCGCCCAAACACAACATATACAAACACAACCGCATTTAAAGTAGGCACAACCCACAAACATGTCCACGAGACCTCGCAAACTGAGGCAATACGAGTAATCATATGACGGGACGGGGCCCCGCCGTACCCCTTAGCAAATAAATGTATACACCACGGACGAATATGTACCAAAGGTAGGCTCGGAATAAGAAGCACTCCAAGACCGATGAAAATCCTAGGCGGCGGATCACCAAAAACGTACTCCGCGGCATGAAACGCGACCCCCGACGAAAGGGGGGTCGATGCGGAATATGTACTAAGTATGCAAAGTAGAAATATACAATATATCAAATCTGAGTCATAATCGAAGCGGAAATACGTAAAAGTAAGTACATATCCAAAATATCAATGTTATGGCATATGAGCACAAGAATACCAAGGAAACACATGCGAATCATAGACAAGCTCGGATTGCGAGAATAGAGTTTCCTAGAGGCTCGTATCATAGCCTACTTTAACTAAGGCATGCCAAAAAGAAAGGTTACTTTACATACCTCAAACGCTCTCCACAATGATCCAAACTCAAGCTAAATCCCACCTATGATTCGGGCTGCCCACGATCTATAAACAAGTCATAAAATGCCAAACATTAGCTAATGACTTTTAGGCCTTAAATTCCAAATTCGCCCTTAATTCTACGTAAATTTGGGCATTTCCCCTGTAAATAGGCTACCCCGAGAATTTAACTCGGCCATATCAATCAACAACAACCAACCTAGCAACATCAACAACCAATCCGGAAAGCAATACAACAACAATAGCTTTCTTTTCCATCATTTATCAACTTTCATAATTTCAATTCGACGACTTACCTTCAAGCCAAAATCGACGCTTATATATTCACATACTAACCCGAACCCATACCAACAACATTTCAAGACATCCTAAGCAATTCATACAACATTTCCAACAATCCATAAATTTTCCCAAGTTACCCGAAAACAGCCCCTAACCGAGACACCCCCTTTTTCATGCTCCTCCTTTCCAAACCATGATTTGTATCCACAATTTACATTCTAACAACGCTATCTCATCAATATACCAATTACATTAAGCATATAATAACCTCCAAAAACAGTCCGCAACATCACAATATCAATTTGAACCATTTAACATTCATTTCCAACATAGAATTCATAGCGACGACGACTAAAACAATAAGCGATACTAATTCAATTCTTGGCACATAAGGTGACCCATTTTCGGCTAGCACACCAACATACACACATGGATGATTCACAATCGTTCCTTCACCTTACAATGGTCATAATATACTAACTAGACATTAATTCATAGTTTCAGTATCACACAACACACACACCCATCACACGCCCAACCCTCATATATATAGCCTCAACTCCAACATACTTTATTTCATGATTTTCAACCATATTAACATACTACAACAGGAATATAACCTTCATAACACAAAAACAAGATCAAATCTTACCCTTTCTTCTTCAACTTCACAATAGCCTAGGGTTTCCCAAGATGAAAAATAATGGATTGATCGCTCCAACGATGCTTCCACGCTACTTAGGGACCTCAAAATAATGGGTTTACATCAACAAAATAATTTTAGAAGGACAAGAAATGGGAGTGGATTTTTCTCCCAGCTGGCCGAGAGCTTCCAATGGGGGGGGGGTTTCAGCTCTCTTTTTTTTTTTTTTGCAAGTGAAGAATGAACTAAAGATGACTAGCAAGTCATCTTTTAATCCCCCTTTGAGTAGTACAAAAATATTGGCCCACATTAATGAGTTGGATCACTTAAAAGGTGACACAAAATTGGTGTGGGCACCACAATCCACTCACATGTCAACATGGAAAAGTGGATAATTTTCCACATCCAATTTTATCACTTTTGGTCCCAAATTTTCCTAATTGTTCCATACCAAAAAATTCATGCACAACTTATATCTCAAAATAAAATCGAAGGTCAAAAATTCCAACTTTTTATCCCGGAATAGTTTTGTCCTTAACTTATCATAATTAATCCGGATTATTCCAATGTACAAAAATACGGGTTCTAACAGTCGTCGTTATGAATTCTATGTTGGAAATGAATGTGTGATGATTCAAATTGATGTTGTAATTGTTGCGGACTGATTTGAAGATTATTGCGTATTTAATGTAAATTATATATTGATGAGAATAGCATTGTTAGAATGTGAATTGTGGAGGCAAATCATGATTTGAAAATGGGGAATGTGTTAAAGTGAGGTTCTCGGGTTTGGGGACTGATTTTCGGGTGGATTGGAGAAATTGTTGGATTGTTTGAAATGTTGTATGAATTGCTTGGAATGTCTTTAAATATTGTTGGTATGGGTTCGGGTTAGTATTTGAATGTATAAGCGTCGATGTTGGCTTGAAGGTAAGCCGTTGAATTGAATTTATGAATGTTGTTAAATGATGGAAAAGAGGCTTATTAATGTTATATTGTCTTCCGGATTGGTTATTGATGTTGCTAGGTTGGTTGTTGTTGTTGTTGTTATTGATTGATTTGGCCGAGTTAAATTCTCGGGGTGGCCTATTTACAGGGGAAATGCTGCCCAAATTTCTGTAGAATTTAGTGTTAGTTTGGAATTAAATGCCTAAACGTCCATAGCTAATGTTTGGCATATTATGACTTGTTTGTAGACCTTGGGCAGCCCGAGACGTAGGTTGGATTTATTTGAGTTTGAGATAGCGTTGGGTGCGTTCGAGGTATGTAAAGCTCCATTCTTTCTTCTTTGGCATGCCTAGTTACAAATAGACAATGACACGAGCCTCGAGGAAATTCTATTCCCGCAATCCGAGCATGTTTATGACTCCTATTCGTTCCTTGGAAATTCGTATGTTGGTATGATGAAATATTGGCCTTATGCCTTTGAAATATTTGATTTTCAACTTTTGCACAAAAAGTTTGGCTTTTAAAGGTTCCGTAACTACGAACGCTCGTATCTTTCACAGAAAGGCTCGGATTGCCTCGATATGCTCAAAAATGATTGTCACGACCCAACCCCGTAGGCCGCGACTAGTACCCGAACTGGGCACCCGAGCACTCATATACCTCAGAATCACAACGCCGGTCTATGCGTACACAATTATCAAATATAACATCACACTATTGCAAACACAAATACGGATATATCAAAACCGATAAGGCCGTGTTTCAAATCCACTTTATTACCAGAAAAATTTTGGCAGAGTTTCCTTTGTTTTTCTGATTATCCAAAAATAACCCTGCACGCAGAAAATACCAACAAAGGCCACACAGGGCCAACAGAACAACGTACACATATATATACGGGCCGACAAGGCCGTTATGGCGGGTGAAACCGCCCAACACACGTATCATACAAGTCTAACCAAACCGACTGGGCACAACCCACACACGTTTATCCACAGACCTCTAAACAGAATAAGCGAGAATCATATGACGGAACGTGGCCCCGCCGTACCGCTTGAATAGACAAATATGTACAACGAAAAAGTATATACCAAAATACGGACTCGGAAATAAAAGGAGCACAAACGGAGAGAGGTGACCTAACCGGCGGATCACCAAGTGGTGCGTACGTGCTCGGCGGGCATGAAACGCAGCCTTCGAAGAAAGGGGGTCGATGCACGAATATGTACCGAGTATGCAAGCGGAAACACAAATAACATAGTCATAACCGAAGCAAGGAGTGTGAAAAATGAACGTAAAATCCAGAATACCAGAGTGCTTGCGTCTGAAGTACAAATCATCCATAAAGGGTACAGCAAGCCAATAAAATAATCAGAGTACTAACATGCTTAACTTCCGTTTGTACGACGCTTCTGTTTCAGGTATATAGAAAATAAAATAATTTATGTGAGCTCACATTAAACGACTGGTCAAAATCCAGGCTGTCCTAAAATCTCATATCATATTACATACACACACAGATGCCGCGGCCAAGAACCCAGCGGCGATATCACATATGCACGCATACACATACCGCGGCCAAGTATCCAGCGGTCAATATCACACATACCGCGGTCAAGTATCCAACGGTCAATAACATGCATACCGCGGTCAATAACACGCATACCGCGGTCAAGTATCCAGCGGTCAAGTATCCAGCGGCAACTATCACATGCAAATGAGCAATTAAACAATTAAGTTATCTTCCTAAAATCCGATAACCAAATACATTTACTAACATCGGCAAGTGTAGAGACAAGTGCCGGACTCATTCGGAATTAGTGTACAAAAATTACAACCTCTCAAATCGTTCTTATGTCAAAATGTATTATCAAACTCAATGAAATAGTTAAAATAATTATCTTATAATAGTCGGAGCAATGGTCAAAAGTTCTCTTTTCAAAATCACACAAATACACCAAACGGGCGACATAGAGAGGTCTCTTTAATGCGTGGGCCCCACCTCGGTCAAATTGAGGCGGCGTACCCCAAACTATGGTAGTTAGGCCTTACAAGGTCATACACATAGGATTTTAGGCCCTCCAATATCATTTGGGCAAGCTACGGATGTTTAAGCGTCAATTCAACCAAACAAGACATTTTCAATTCAATTCTACTGAATGAAAAAGGGGTAAATTTGGATGTAGATTCCAAAGAGTAGAGTCGTCCCCGAGATCCGAATTCAAGCCTATTACATCTAGGGAATGCCAAGAGAAGGAAGGGTGGAGCTTTACATACCTTAGTCGCTCCTTAAGCTTGTCAAAACTCAATTCCCGTTTCCTCCAAAATCTGCATTTGGTCACATTTACCAATTGTCACTTGTAAGCTTTAAGGCTAAAATTTGGAAGTAATGCTTGCTTATAGAAATTCCGACGGCACTTCCCCTATAAATATAACATCCCCGAGGATTCAACTCGGCCAATTCAACAACACAATACCAACGACAACAATCACCAACAACAACATCCAATTCAAAACACATTCTAGCATCAATAACACTTCTCTACATAAGTTGTCAACATTCATAATCTTCAATGCAATCACTTACGTACAATTTAACATTATCATTTATTCATCCAAATACTAATCCGAACTCGTTCCAACGACATTCAAAAGCATTCTAATCAAGTCACATAAACGTTCAAACAATCCAACAACTACTCCAATTGGCCGAGAACTACTCTAAACTTAATACAACATCCATAACACATTTTTAACTTCCAAATTCA
The DNA here is from genome assembly GCF_029784015.1 of Lycium ferocissimum. Lineage (NCBI taxonomy): Eukaryota > Viridiplantae > Streptophyta > Magnoliopsida > Solanales > Solanaceae > Lycium > Lycium ferocissimum. The sequence goes on from NW_026727590.1 coordinate 7,253, forward strand.
TTCTTTTCATCAACCATCCACATATTTACCATGTCATTTCCATAGGTACAACATTTACATAAAAAGCACATTAAAGTGCCAAACGCCTCAAATCATTTACAATCTTCAACTTAGTTCATAAAACTCTCATTTAAAGCATGACATTCGTAACGGCGACAATCAAACTACTACATAAAATTATTACATTCTTGTCACACATAATGACCCATTTTCGGCCACACCATACACACACACACCATATTAATGATTCTCTTCCATTTCATCACACTACACAACCAAACATGCTAGGATAGAATTGTTCTACACTTCCAACACAACATACATATACACGCACACACACCTACACCACACGGCCTCACTTTCTACACACCATATTTCATGATTTTCATCCATTTTAGCATACTACAACATACACACATCATTCATGACACATAAAACAAGCTTAATTCTTACCTTTCTTCTTCAACTTCCAACTTGCTTAGGGTTGTCAAATGTTGAAAACGAATGGTCTATCGCCCCAAACAACAACTCCACGTCGATGAGGGCCCTTCAATTAGTGGTTTTACTAGGATGAAATAATTTTGGAAGGGCTAATTGTTGGTCTTGAAATTTTCCATCTATGGCCGAATAGGGTGGTCCTTTTCACCTTCTTGTTCTTTTTTTTTTTTCTAAGTATTGAAAATGAGAAGATGACTAAGTGGTCATCTTTTGTATATACATATATGCCACACAAGTGTCCCATGGGTTGGACTAATTAAATTGTGCCGAACCATGTGTGGGACCTACATGACCTCATGGATGATCTCATAGATTTTTCTTGAATTTTCATCTTTCCAAAATTCCTTTTAAGTCCCCATTTTTCCAAATTCCAATCGCCCCTTAGCCTTTCTCGATATTTCCACAAGCCATTTTGTGAATTTCCACTTTTACCCCTAACCTTTCTTAATATTTCCGCATTAATACTTTCATATCCAACTCATGTAAGTTTAACAAGATCAATATGTAGATTGCCCTCTTGCCTCGTCGCAACGATTTCAAACTATCCGAATGTGCGAACTCACGGGATATAACAATGATTCCTTGATGTATGATGATTATGTTTTCCATAGGCGGGCCCGGCTCGGGTCGACACCCGTTCGTGGGTCCCGCGACTCTCCTTGTGTACTTTCGACGATTTTGAGAGGATAGGATATGACTATTATTCCGATTTCAAGTACGATCAGTTTACTTATCTTTTGAATTTGTAACAATGATTCGATAACATAGGACGACTATGATTTTCGTAGGCGGGCCCGGATTTGGGCGACGCTCATCCGTGGGTTCCGCGACTTTTCTTTGTGTAGTACTAATGACTTTTAGAAAAGAACTTAATATGATTACCTTTGCGACCCATGAGTATGATTATATATTTGTTTGTTGAGCCTAAAATGTTGATTCGTATACTTATGATTCCGATACGTGACTATGATCTCTGAAGTTCGATTTGATATGTTCCCGAGTGGGAAGAAAATCTGATTTGACTCGTTGTGGCTTATAAACGATGGTTCGTTTTGATTAACTTATTAAATCTTTGAAAATGTTTTAAACCGTATTTGGTTACTTATGAATCTGCTTGCGTTCGTTATTACTTCTTTCGCCGAGACCCGGCCGGTTATGATATCGTGCGCACTATGTGATGTTGACGCCGGGTACCGACCGCGGTATGTGCATATGAGATATTACCGTTGGTTCCTGGCCGCGGTATATGTGATATTACCGCCGGGTTCCCGGCCGCTTATGCGTATATGTGATATTACCGCTGGGTTCCTGGCCGCGGTATGTGTGTATATGTGTGGTATGTGATAGGTGATGATGTGATGATACAATATGATATGGGGTATGATGTATGATAATATGACGGTACGTTATGATTATTATGTTATATATGGATCGGGCCGTACGTTCCTCGGCAATCGGATAATGTCAGTCGTATGGTATGTTTGATTTCCGTATATACGAGGCGTAAATATTTTTCAAAAGAAAGCGAAGCATTTTGACATCCCGATTATCCTATTTGTCTTCTCGTACCGCTTATGTATAATTTGGAGGTCGGATGTAAGTACCTTAGTATTCGCTTATTATGCTCGCGATCGGTGCACTTTACTTCGGTTATGACTTCGTTTTCCGTATTCCCGCTTTTGCATACTCGCACATATTCCGCACCGACCCCCTTTCTGGGGTCGCGTTTCATGCCCGCAGCATGCATTCGGATACGCGTTTTGGTGATCCACCGGCGTAGGATTCCCATTCTCCGTCGTTCGCAGTGCTCCCTTGTTCGGGAGTGATATTTTGGGTATATACTCTCCCGATGTATATGATTATGTTTATTCAGGGTACGGCGGGGCCCTGTCCCGTCATCTGATTATGTTATTCTGTATTAGAGGTCTGTAGACATAGATGTGGGTTATGTACCGTTCGGTTCGGATGCGTTGAGTAAGTTGTGTTTGGGCGGCCCATCCGCCGTGCTTTTGTTTGGCGCGCGCGTATGTATGCTTTGCTACGTTATATATATTATGATGAGCTTACGGCTTTTGTGCAGTTTATATGTTTGTATGTGACAGTTTGGAACCACGTATGATCTCTATGTCGGTATAGATTGTTTGTATGCTGATTTCGGTTATTGAATGTGTATGGGTGCCCAGCTCGGGCACTAGTCATGGCCTACGGGGTTGGGTCGTGACACTCGTATCATAGCCTACTTACAACTAAGACATGCCAAAAGGAAGAAAGGTTAGGCTTTACATACCTCGTCCGCTTCGTAAGCTAATCCGAACTTAAGTCTCGGGCTTCCCAAGATCTACAATAACGTCATTATATACCAAACATTAGCTATAGATACTTAGGGATTCCATCTTAAACTAGCACTTTATCTACAAAAATCAAAGCATTTCCCGTAAATTCAACAATCCCGAGAATTCAACTCGGCCAAATCACCAACAACAATACCAACAACCATACTAACAACATCAACAATCAATTCAAAACACATTCTAACATTAGTAACTCTTTCTACGTAATTCGACAACATTCCATTACATTCAATTCAACTACATACATTCAAGCCAACATCAACGCTCACATGTTCAAGCACTCATCCGAGATCATTCAAACAAGTTTCAAGAACATTTCAAAAAATCCGCACAATATTCAAAACAACCCAACCATTACACCACTCCACCCGGAAACTTCCAAATGCAATAAGAACAACAACAACACATTTCTTTCTTCCAAATTCATGAACTACACCAACAATCCACACGTTAACAACATCATTTTCAAAAAATACAAAATCTATATTAAAATCACATTAACTTCTACAATAGCCCACAAACGGCTACCCACTTGAGCCATTAAACCTTCATTCTCATCATAGAATACATAACAACAACAACCAAAATACTAAGTAACATTAGTTCATCACTCCTACACAACATAGCACCCACACGGCCAAGCACCAACACTTATGATTTCATGAATTTCATTCATTTCTACATACTACAACATGCACAAACCATCCATAACATATAAAAGAGAAGATTAAACCTTACCTCTTCCACTCAACTTCTCCCACGGCTAGAATTGCAATTTGCAAGAACGAATGGTTTACTTGCTTCCACAACTACTCCACGTTATAGAGGACCTTCCAATTGGTTGAATTGCTAGAAGAAATATTTTTTTGATCACTACTTGAGGGCTTCAACTTTCGGCTGGTTCATGGCCGAATGGTCCCTTTGGTTTTTCTCCAAGTTTCTTGAATTTTCTAAGGGGTGAATATGATCAAGATGATTAATTTGTCATCTTTTAGCTACTTATATAATGTATCCATGTGGCCCATGTCCCACACATATTGCACGGCCATATTGGCCTTATGTTTCATGATTTGTCAACTTTTCATAATTCACTTTTAACCCCAAATTTTTCTTAATATTCCATACCAATAAAATCATAAGCAAATTATGCCTTCAAACAATATCGGAAGTTAAAAGTCTTTACCTCATATCCCGGAATAGTCTTGTCCTTAACTTATCGCAGTTAGCTCGGATTGTCCCAATGTACAAAATACGGGATATAACATTATACGTCACATAAGCATGTCATGATCTTAGCACAACTAATCAACATGTCGCATTCATCATAACACATATATATACTTATCATAGTGCCGTATCTGTTTATACACATTTGAACATTATCCGTATTCGGGCACGTGGCGCTCGACGATATTTGTATTCGGCCACGTAGTGGCTCGACAGTATCCGTATTCGGCCATGTAGTGGCTCGACAGTATCCGTATATGTCTTCCGTACCCGGCCATGACGAGGCTCGGTATATCTCTTATCATCGCATACATCTCATAAGCTTATCATAACTTTTCATAAAACATGTATTTAAATTAAGGACAATCTATAAAAAAAAAAATATCATTCCCATGACGTAAACTTCATGACATACACCGTATACTTACCATTATTATTCATCACATAAGCATATACATCATCATACCACACATACATCATCATATCGATCATACATCATCATTACTCGTCATCGTTAAGCATAAGCATATCATAAATTCTCATCATAGTATGCTCATCATAATTCATCATCACTATCATTCATTTCATGGACATATCATGGCTCTATCACAATTTAATATCATTATACATATATCATCAAATCATACCTTAGAACTTGAAAGCAATTATAGGACCGTGTCGGGGTGACGTAAGGTCGTGGACCCCGATTACGTTATGGAGTAACCATAGTCATTATATCTCACCTTGGAGGGACTACATTTTAAGGTGAGTACATATGAAGAAAACATCAATGAATCGTAGTCAACATCATTAACTCTGTAGGTACATCATTTCATAATCTCTAGAATCCTTCGGCTTGAACTTAGCATTTTCATCATCATATTCTTAGCATATTTCTTACCTCATATGACCATTCATGAAAGTAGGCTCTTAGTCTTTCGGAATATATGAAATTCATAAGGAAGGAGGAAATTCATACATAGGATTCATGCCTTAGGAAGAAAGGACTAGCCTTACATACCTTTGTCGTTTAACTATTCGATTGCTTGCTCGATCTTCTTTATGCTCACGTCTTTACCTTCAAAAGGATTTGTATCGACATTAGCTAAACATTTATAAAGACGTGCTTACTAATGCTAGAGAAAATTGGGCAGCATTTCCTTTGTTTATACTACTTTCCTCCATATTCCATATCAACTCCCAACATTCATAACAACAATCATAATATCACTAACAACAATCGTCATTCATTTACATTATTCGCATTTCACAATTTCACTCCAATTCTCCATAATCATGACCAAAGTCCATTATCGTGTTCTTTCACATATAATACTCATTCCATGTTCTAAATATCATTTATAACTTATTTATAATCTCAACATATCCATTTTCATGATTCATTTCAACTACTACCCAATAATGACACTATTCCCCATTTATGACCCATTTCGCATATTCTTCTACAATTCAAGTGTTTCAACTTTACAGTACTTCAAACATCATGAAAATACCATAAAACTTACCTTACATAATGTAGAAACAAGCCTTGAGTGGAAGTATTCCTTTAGCAACAAAACCATATTTCACCTTCTTGAGATTTCTTGACTTTAGCGAGGTTTCATACACTTGATTCACTTCAATTCTGGTTGTTGATCTTGATTTCCTTGGCTTTTCTTGTGGATGAAATACACGGAAGGTTCTAGAGGTCTTGAGAGAGATGAAGAAGTGTATGGAATGAAAGAAATGAAGTGGGAGCATCATTATATAATTGAACTAAGTTCGGCCGTCGGGAGTCTCCGGGAGTTCCACGGTCCGTGGAACCAAGTGTTGTCCGTGAAACTCGGTCGTGATTCACGACCAGCCAGCCTCCTTCTCTGGCAGTTCCACGGACCCATCCACGGTCCGTGGAACATTATATGGGCCGTGGAACCTGGCCGTGAAACCCACTGCTTCACCAAGTTCGATCCCCCGTCTCGTTTGATCTCCAATCCTTATGGAACCTTCTTAGCACTTGTTTATCACTTCATTAGCAATCTAAGGGACATTATAACTCTTCTCCAACACATCATTCAAACATCATTAACTCGATACTCATAATTTTGCCCGACACACAACTTATAACCACTTTCCTTTACAACTTTCTTTCCTTAACTCGAATGTCTTTGGGAATCTTAATTAGGACCATCAATTGCTATTTCTTGCTTATAGAAACATCGTATATATATATCATGCCCTTCATTGGCCTATTCGCTGTACGTTAACGAAAAAGTTTTCCGAGGTGTAACATTCTCCCCCCTTTTGGAACATTCGTCCTCGAATGTTAAGTCATTAGGAATTCTAGAAAAATTTCGCCAGAGTCTCCCCTGTAATATGGCACTACCATCCTATCACAGCAACCCATAATATCATTGCCTTACAGGGCCACAATACAACAACAATATAAATTGGCCACACACGACCCATATGCATAAAAGAAAAGTATACATACCTTATAATCTCGATGTTTCCTCATATATCTCTTCCGGGGACTGAGATAAATGCGGATAATCTCATAGGGTCAAGTATATCGATGACTCAATTTCCCCTTTCTTGCCATATCTCATTGCACCTTTCATTGGAAATTCTACATCCCGTCGATCCTTTCTCTTGCTCAATAATGATATTAAGTCTCACATGGTTTGCAAATCTATCTCACTTGGTTTCATTGGCAAAGTATAAATACTGGCAAGTCACGTAGTCGTTCTCGAGTGATTCGTGTGCATACACACCTATACACATACATGTGTCCATATCCGTATACATATTCGTATTCGTAGTCGTATTTCCATTCATACTCGCATTTCTTTTCATAGCATTTCCATATCCGTAACATATTTGCACTCGTATTCGTATCATATACATATCACATATATTGCATATATTTAGCATATTCGTACTCATATTGATTTCATATACATAGCATTTACATAGCATACCCGACCATGAAGAGTCGGTATTTCACATACCTGGTCTTTCCAAGGCTCAGGGTTATCCGTACCCAACTGTAGTGGTGCGTTTATATATATATATATATATATATATATATATATATATATATATATATATATATATATATATATATATATACCATGTTCGACCCGGCCATACAAGCTCGGGGTTCCATAATAGCCAAATATAGGCACATATACATATAAGATCATAGGCATCTTTTAACATCATTACTATCGTCGTTCATTACATCTATCTGTCACATCTTAGGGTCTATTGTTAAATTTCTATACTTGTGTTCTCTTTACTCGCTTCCCCCTTTTTGGGGTTTTGCTTGTATCATTTTTAAATCCATTGTCTCGCCTTCAAATCTTTAATTCTTATATCTCTTACTATACTACATCTTATTCATGCCGTTTCCCATGATTTATAGCTACGATAATCCATGTGTGAGGGCTTAATCTACTCGTATCTCACCTCTTTTCTTTATCTTATACATAAATAGCTCCTTATAGTCATAGACTCATCGTCATCACTGTCTTGGAAGTTCTACTCTTCATACCTTACTTCCTTAAACTTGAGAACTATAATACCACGTATCATTCTTTACCTATTACCTCGCTACATAGCATAAAACCTCTCAGTTTATACTTGCTTATTAATGCAAATATTTATTCCTCCTTTAACACATAATCAAAGATGCAGATATTGTCACACCCTGATTTTACTAGGGTGTGATGGGCACCCGACCCCACATTCGGAGTCGAGCGAACCCACTGACTCTTATTACATACATAAACTCTTGGACTCTTAATCAGACAAAAATGATAAGTACAACAAATATTTTGGAAACATCGTTTGTAGTTTACAAATCAATGCAACGTAATCATATGAAATCTAATGCAAAATACGAGGACCAGGGCTGATGGGACGCTCACAAGCGACATTCGAACCCACAACTCCCCGCAAAGTCTCTACCGTATAATCGTAACACATAACATGCATAGTCCGACTAAAGAGTCAGAGCAAACGGGAGCTTGCCGCATGGATCATCTCCTAAAACTCATATACCGCGCAATGAAACGTGCCCCCGGATCCGTGGAATATGCGGATCGACCGACTAGTGCCCGAGTTGGGCACTCAAACCACCGAACCCGAATCACACAAAATGCTAATGCCGATACAAATATCAAACGCTCTCAAACACATCTCAAACTCAAACACATATATATACATATATCGAAAGCCGATAAGGCTATCCAAACATCGGCCCAAAACATATAATATACAAACACACACTGTACCGGGTAGGCACACAACCCACATATACATCTACGTGCCTCTAAACAAACCAACGGTAATCATATGACGGGACGGGCCCCGCCGTACCCCCGAACACACACATAAATATGCAACGAACGAGTATATACCAAGATATAGGCTCGGGATGGAGCACTCCAGAGAAATCGTATCTCCTAAACCGGCGGACCGCCAAATCGGTCTCGTGGCGGCATGAAACGCCCCCGAAGAAAGGGGTCGTACGAAATATGTACCGAGTATGTAAAGCAGAAATACAAGAAATCCGATCTCGAAATGAGTACCGAAAGTAAGTACATTTCCAAAATGCCAAATGTTTATTTTCAAATAGAAAGCATGCAAAAGGGCACAGAAAATATGGTCGCCCGCCTGTCGATGGCGCCATAACACAGCATAACACCAGAAGGTTTCAAATCTCCGTACAACCCCGAACGCAACACATCATCACAACCCATCATAAGCCATATCACAAAGATAACTTCATAAACGGAACCGGCCCTATGGCGAGGTCTCGGAACCGTAACACGGCATAACACCAGGATATATCATAGTGCGCACGACACTTACCCGGCCGGCGAACGATATCACGAGCAGAGTCGTGAGTAACCATATGCATAAAATCATTAACATAGGTTCAAAAAGTAAGTAAAATAACCATACTTGGGGATCGGGAAAATCGTCATACCAAACTCTCTCAAACGTCATCGAAAATGCACAAAAAGAAGGTCGCGGGACCCACGGACGGACCCGAGCCGGGCCCGCCTATGGAAATCATACTCATCACACGTCATACAACCTCTCACGACGATATCGAGGCAATCCGAGCCCTTAGTCGAAAGTTATGAGCGTTCGTAGTTTCAACATCGTTAGAAATAAAACTCTTTTGAAAACCAAGTTTTTATGCAACTTTAAAATCTTTTTTTTTTCCAACAACATCAAAAACCAATATTTTCTCACATCAACATACGAATACCAAAAGACAAACGCGAATCATAGACATGCTCGGATTATACGAATGGAATTTCCTCGAGGCTAGTATCGTAGCCTATATTGAACTAAGACATGCCAAAAGAAAGAAGGGTTAAGCTTTACATACCTCGCTTTGCACACAACGCTAATCCAAATCAAACTTATATCTCGAACTCTCCAAGATCTACATAACATCAATAAATACCAACGTCAACCATAAGCATTTAAAAGCTCATTTCCAACGGACATAATCCTACGGAAAATTAGCAAAGACTTCCTTTATAAATGGACCAACGAGAATTCAACTCGGCCAAATTCAACAACACAACAAACCAACAATCATTCCAACAATATCCACAATCAATTCGAAACGCATTCGAACATTAAAAATCCTTCTCCACACATTCCAACAATATTCCAATTATGCTTACTTACTACATACTTACAAACCAACATGTAATCAAACTAACGCATATTCAATTATCAATCCAAAACCACTCAAACAACATTCAAGAACTCTTTAAACAATACACACAATATTTCCAACAATCCAACAAACTCCCCATTCCACCCGAAATGGTCCCCAAACCCGAGAACCTCAATCTAACACATTCCTTGTTTCAAACATGATTTGCTCCAACAATCCATACTCTAACCATGTCATTTCCATAAAGATAAAAATCACACTAAACACACCAAATCTTCCCAAAACAGCCCACACACTTACAATACCAATTCGAATCATTAAATTCTTATTTCCAACATAGAATCCTCATAACAATAACAACCAAAATTCCAAGAAAACTAATTCATTTCTTGACTCATACAAAAGGCCATATTCGGCCAACACACCATACATATATACTTTATGATTTTCATTCATTTCAACACTCTACAACAACCAACATGTTACATAGAACTCATGCACCACCTTTAACACAACATACACACATGCACGGCTAAACTACCATACACACGGCTTCAACTTCAAATACAAAACTCTCATGAATTTCATCCATAACAACATACAACAACACACATAAACCCTTCATAACTCATAAAACAAGATTAGAATTTACCTTTCTTCACAACCCTTCAATTTGTCCAAAGTTGGCCAAGGATGAAAACGAACAATCCAACGCTTGAAACAACAACTCCACGTTACTCACCACCCTCCAATTAGTAGGCTTGCTTAGAAGAAATAATTTTTAGAAGGCTAGTTTTTGGTCTTGTTTTTGGAAATTCTTGGCCGAATGGTTGGAGTTTTTGCTCTCCAATGTTCTTGATTTTTCTAAGGGAGAAGATGATGGAAAAAGATGACTTTGTCATCTTTTTAATTTCAAATAATGGCCAACCATGTGGCCATGGCCCACTCAAAGGTGGCCGGCCACATGGCTATATGCTACTCCCTCTCTTTCTTTCAATAATAGCCAACTTCCCTTAATTCCACTTTTGGTCCCGAAGTTTCTTTGATGATTCCATACCAATAACGTCATACACACTTAGGTCTTACGACAAAATCGAAGGTCACACGTCCCGACTTCGTGTCCCGGAATGGTCTTAATCCTAACTTATCATAGTTAACCCGAATCGTCCCGTCGTCCAAAATACGGGATGTAACATCCTTCCCCCCTTTAGAACATTCGTCCTCGAATGTTCAACTAGTCTTATAAGGTCGCATAAAGACCTCGGGGAAGATTCCCGTTATTACCATAACACATAGTCGTACCTACCAATCATACTTTTTATCTCGACTTCGAACTCTTCTAGACACGGCTCGTAGATACTTCCTAGGACTGAACTGCTCTGATACCACTTTTGTCACGACCCGACTAGGGCCATAACGGGTATCCGGGGCTAACCACCGAGCACCACTCATTCTATTACTTATCCTGTCTTCATTCATATTTCTCATCATTCATAATCATAGAAAACGACTTTCATTTAGAACATATTTACTTTATATATATATCAAAATATATATACATACGTGCATATACATATGAGTGACTTGTGAGACCATACTACCCACACATACGTATCTACGAGCCTCTACTAGAGTACTAGACATATGGACGGGATAGGATCCCGTCGTGCCCAAAATATATGTACACAAAATGCTGTCTCAAAATAGCACCTCCAGAATAAAGGAGGGCTCCTGTCGATCTGCTGATAGCTACTATGGATCTGCACCATCTCCCTATCTACCTGTGGGCATGCACACAACGTCCAAATAAAAGGGACGTCAGCACGAAATATGTACTGAGTATGTAAAGCATGAGCAATAATAATACGTGATAGGAACATAAGGGATAGCATAAGATAAAGGAACTGTCCATTTCTCATAATACCTTTTTAGCAATCGCCATACGTACTTACCCCTTTATTCCTCTAATGATACACTTGTTACATCCACATACTTACATATGAAATAATTTACAATGCAGTACAATCACGTACCCGACCATCTAGGCTCGGTATCATCCTTAACATCATTATACGTCACATAAGCATGTCATGATCTTAGCACAACTAATCATCATCTCGCATTCATCATAACACATACATATACTTATCATAGTGCCGTATCTGTTTATAGACATTTGAACATTATCCGTATTCGGCCACGTGGCGCTCGACGATATCCGTATTTGTCCACGTAGTGGCTCTACAGTATCCGTATTCGGCCACATAGTGGCTCGACAGTATCCGTATTCGGCCACGTAGTGGCTCGACAGTATCCGTATATGTCTTCTGTACCCGGCCATGACGAGGCTCGGTATATCTCTTATCATCGCATACATCTCATAAGCTTATCATAACTTTCCATAAAACATGTATTTAAATTAAGGACAATCTAAAAAAAAACAATATATCATTCCCATGACGTAAACTTCATAACATATACCGTATACTTACCATTATTATTCATCACATAAGCATATACATCATCATACCACACATACATCATCATATCGATCATACATCATCATAGACTCGTCATTGTTAATCGCCTCATAAGCATATGGCTTTATCATAAATTCTCATCATAGTATGCTCATCATAATTCATCTTCACTATCATTCATTTCATGGACATATCATGGCTCTATCATAATTTAATATCATTATACATATATCATCAAATCATACCTTAGAACTTGAAAGCAATTATAGCTGTGTCGGGGTGACGTAAGGTCGTGGACCCCCGATTACGTTATGGAGTAACCATAGTCGTTATATCTCACCTTGGAGGGACTACATTTTAAGGTGAGTACATATGAAGAAAACATCAATGAATCGTAGTCAACATCATTAACTCTGTAGGTACATCATTTCATAATCTCTATAATCCTTCGGCTTGAACTTAGCATTTTCATCATCATATTCTTAGCATATTTCTTATCTCATATGGCTATTCATAAACGAGGACTCTTAACTTTCTTGAAGATAGGAAATTCATAAGGAAGGAGGAAATTCATACATAGGATTCATGCCTTAGGAAGAAAGGACTAGCCTTACATACCTTTTTCGTTTAACTATTCGATTGCTTGCTCGATCTTCTTTAATGCACTCGTTCTACCTTCAAAAGGATTTGTATCGACATTAGCTAAACATTTATAAAGATGTGCTTACTAATGCTAGAGAAAATTAGGTAGCATTTCCTTTGTTTATACTACTTTCCGCCATATTCCATATCAACTCCCAACATTCATAACAACAATCATAATATCACTAACAACAATCGTCATTCATTTACATTATTCGCATTTCACAATTTCACTCCAATTCTCCATAATCATGACCAAAGTCCATTATCGCGTTCTTTCACACATAATACTCATTCCATGTTCTAAATATCATTTATAACGTATTTATAATCTCAACATATTCATTTTCATGATTCATTTCAACTACTATCCAATAATGACACTATTCACCCATTTATGACCCATTTTCTATACTCTTCTACAATCCAAGTGTTTCAACTTATTAACACTCCAAACATCATGAAAATACCGTAAAACTTACCATAGAAAACGTAGAAACAAGCCTTGAGTGGAAGTATTCCTTTAGCACCAAAACCCTATTTCACCTTTCTTGAGTTTTCTGACTTTAGTGAGGTTTCGTACACTTGATTCACTCCAATTCTTGTTGTTGATCCTTGGTTTTCTTGTGGATGAAATATATGGAAGGTTCTAGAGGTCTTGAGAGAGATGAAGAAGTGTGTGGAATGAAATAAATGAAGTTGGGATCACATTTATAAACTTGGAACATTTCAGCCCGTCGGGAGTTCCACGGACTGTTCCACGGTTTGTGGAACAAAGTGTTGCCCGTGAAACTGGTCGTGGTTCCCGGCCAGCCAGTCGTCTCCTCGACTGGCAGTTCCACGGACCGATCCACGGTCCGTGGAACACAATACTGGCCGTGGAACCTGTCACACCCTAACCCGTGATAGGGCATGATGGGCACCCGACCCTTACTTAGGGCCGAGCGAACCCGCTGATCCTTGTCATACACATAATCTTACTGGACTCTTAAATCGTGGCATGAATGCATAATGAAAACCTTTCAAAGAACAACATGCTTTTCGTCTTTCTCAAATCAAGTAAAATCTGTAAACATATGAAATCTGTAATATAATACATAATGATACATCGGCCTACAGAGCCGCTTACGAAACTGACATATGATATACATGACTCTGTCTGCAAAGTCTCTAACATAACTCAAGATACCATAACATAAACACTCTAACTCGGCAGCACTCCGGGAGGAAGTGGAGCTCGCCAATCCAGCAGGAACATCTTCTACTCATCTGTATACACCTGCGTGGCATGAAACGCGCGGCCTTCGAAGAAAGCGGGGTCGACGGAATATGTACTGAGCATGTAAAGCATGGAATACAGTAAACAGGATCATAGTCGAAATAGGAATTACAGAAACAAGTATAATAACCAGAAAATCATAAGACTTGCCTTTGAAAACCAATGTCATGCATGTCAATATCATAAAACCATCATGTATACCTATAACGTGTCCCGGCCCTCTAGTGAGGGACTCGGTAAGTAAAATCATCATGTCATCATATCATATATATATATATATATATATATATATATATATATATATATATATACCGTACCCGGCCCATAGCGAGGGACTCGGTAAATGAGATCATCATATCATCATGTCAATATCATATGTCATATGCGGTCCGTAATGGGACCCGGCGGACAGAACATGGTCGCCACTCCATCTCTGGCGCCATAACACATCATACTTCAGAATATTACATATCTCCGAACACATCATACTCCGTAACACATCATACTTCGTAACACATCATACTTCATATCACATCATACTTCGTAACACATCATACTTCGTAACACATCATACTTCGTAACACATCATACTTCGGAATATAGCATAGTGCGCACGATAACATAACCGGCCTGGGATTCGGTGAAAGATATAATAATAAGACGCACGAGCAGAGTGGTGAGAAACTATATGCAGTTTAAAACATTTTCAAAGACTCAATAGAATAATCAGAACGAACCATCATTTAAAAACCAAGACAATAGTCAAATCAAGTTTCCTCCGAATGTCACTCGGGAGCATATCAAATAGAACTTTAGAAATCATAGATACGTATCAAAACCATATGCATAAAAATCCTCATTTCAGACCCAACAGATAAGTAGGCTAACCAACATTCGGGGGTCGGGATGATAGCCATATTAAGTTCTTTCAAAAAGTCGTTAGAACTATACAAAGGAAAGTCTCGGGGACCACGGACAAGTGTCAAACCAATCCGAGCCCACTTATGAAAGTTAGAGACATTATTTGTTATAAAATCTTCTACGAACGTTTCGAAGCGATCCGAGCCCGTCTGTGAAAGTTACGGTCGTTCGTAGTTACAGAATTCTTTAAGAATAATTTCTTTATGCAACATTTATTATCCAATCATACAAAAGACACAATAACCATAGTACGACCATACTAAGAACTCTAGTATCAAGAAGTGAATAAGAATCATATACATGCTCGGATCTTAAGAGTAGAGTTGCCACGAGGCTCGTATCATAGCTTACTTACAACTAGGACATGCCAAAAGAAAGAAAGGATAAGCTTTACATACCTGTTCCACCTCTTATTGGCTACGCTTATTCGTCCGAGCTCGTAAGTCTACATTTAAGAGGATTGACACTAACGTTAGCCTCTTTATCGCATACTTAGTCCAAGTTTCAAATCAAACTATTCCATATTCTGCCGAAAATCGGGCAACATCTCTCCTGTTTATATGCCTAGCCCAAATTCTCAATTCAACAACCAACAACAACAACAACAACAATAATACCAATATCAACAACACTATTATTCATACCAACATATTCCATAAACGTCCCACACGACGTTTTTCAACATACAACAACAATATGCACTTTCTTCCATCCCGATCAAGGATTATAATCTCATCAATACGCCAACAATGTTAGATACCATTTTTATATACGTAAATCAGTCCATCCACATGGCCACAACACGTTCAAAACAGCCCATAAACACAACAACTACAATACAACACTCTATGACCTTTTCTCCATAACTAGTTTCATTTTTAAGGCTTGCTAGACCTTCAAATAAAATCAACATAAAATATGGGATAAATAACATACCTTATACTTGAAGAAACTCAGCCACATCAACTTTCTCCAACGCCAAGCTTAAGTAGAAGCAAGAACAATCACCTTTCACGGACTAGTTTGGTGTAACCTTGTCAAATGCTTGATTTATCGGACCATAATATTTGGGAGATGTTTTGAGAGGCTTCTAGGACTTTTTGGAATGTTAATATGCTGAAAACAATGGGCTGATGGGGTATTTATAGCCCCCCTATGTCGGTTCCGCCAACTTGTTCATGTGGGGCCTGCGGAACCTTTTGGCAGCTTGGGGTCTTGCTCTTAAAATGGACATAACTCTTGATTCCTACATCGTGTAAGGGCCCACGACCTTTGTTTGGAAAGATCTTTCAATTATATACAACTTTTATTCTTGGTGTTTTTCTAGATTCCAAACTTATGATGCCGTTTTTTCCCCTCCAAGTCAACTCATCCGAAAACGTTTCCTTAAATCGTCCTTTTGGAGGGCTTATGTCCATATTTGGCTTATGGGTCCTTCTTAGGACTTGCTCAACTTTCCATGTACTACTTGTATCACTTATAATATATCCTTTACAATATCCTGACATGTGGGCCCCACCTTAACTCATAGTTTCGAGGGCTATCATCGAGTGATCATGTTAACCGATTTACCCCATACAATCTCCAAATGTCATATATATGTTCTTATGCTCAGATAACATAATCTTCATCCATAATCCTTGTGTAACTCTGCTCTCCCCTAAGCTCATACTAAGCCGTCCGCAGTCTTGATAACGCGAAATTTTCCAAGGTGTAACATCCTCCCCCCCTTAGAAAC
Source organism: Lycium ferocissimum (assembly GCF_029784015.1). Taxonomy (NCBI): domain Eukaryota; kingdom Viridiplantae; phylum Streptophyta; class Magnoliopsida; order Solanales; family Solanaceae; genus Lycium; species Lycium ferocissimum. The sequence goes on from NW_026727590.1 coordinate 24,093, forward strand.
ATTCGTCCTCGAATATTAAACTAGTCTTACAGGGTCTTATAGGCAGTTCGGGGGAGTTCCTTTTATAGCTACCATATACAGTCTATTTATCAACCAACATAACCACTCTAGGAATTTACCTGTAGGCATAGGAAATAAATAGGGATACTTATTCTTCATCTCCTCTTCGGCTTCCCAGGTCATCTCCTCCCTGTTATTGTTCCACCACAATACCTTAACGGAAGTCACGTTTTTAATACGCAACCTTCTCGCCTGACGATCCAGTATAACTACAGGGTTCTCCTCGTACGATAGCTCTTCTGTCTGAGATCATAGATGTGAGAACTTCACATATCCCCCTCCGTACCAACATTCGCTTATGGCCTATTTTGTCCTACTCCTTTCCCTTCCGTTATTCACTCCTTTAATTTTCTAACTTCCTACTGTAGGGGGGTTTTCTATCTTTCTCCCTTGCTACTTATAGGTCGCAGTATCATTAGCGAACAATTCTATTGCCCACATCTTAGCCTCTAATCCAGCATAGCAGTGTTATCTTCCACATGTCTCTGTAAGTTACTCGTTAGCCTTCTCTTGTCGTATTCTCTCCCTTTTTAAGCACCCACTTTCTAATGTCATATCATTCAAGATCGCTACAAATGATTCCCAACACTTTCTCAATTACCATCCTAACTTCTACCCCTTTATTGCTGGCTTTCAGATCCTACTAACTTGTCTCAGCAAGGAATCTTACCTGTAGCCCAAGCATCCGTATCAAATATATTGTAGTGTCGATTGTCTCTATCTTACACTTGCATCTCTCGCACTCGCCCCCCTTAAGGGTGTACTTATACTATTATCCGATTATACTTTGCCCTATGTCCGTATTTTCGATCTCAATTAGGCAGCACTTTTATTCTGACATTTTGATCCCCTTACCTTCCACCTACTCACTTTCTTTCTTTTCCAGATATCATTGTATTAGCACTTTTCCGCCTTAACTCGTAGGAAAACAAGATCAGCTTGCCTTGTAACATTTGTGCCATTTATTTTTCTTTTCACTTGAACTTGGTCACCCTGTCCGATTAATGCCATCCATATACCGCAACGCTGGTTGCCGGAATACACATATCCGCTGATATAGCTATGTACGGGATATCATGTGCATACCTATATAATTACTACTATCCTGCTTACCAAATATTCGCAAATGCTATTCAACTTACCCTGCTTCTAGAGCTGTGATGCACCTTCTTTCTCTTCACCGGTCTAGTCCGCCTCGGCCTACACGACCTCTTAAGGTTTCGGCCCACTCGATACTCTAATTCCCCTTAGGCTACTCTAGCTTCCCGTTTGGCTCTCCTGTGTCTGACTTTATAGGACTTTTAGTACACTTCCCAGGGGGTCACCCATCCTAAAATTTCTCTCACTCCAGCACGCTTAACCTTGAAACTCCGATGAAATACGATGCTTTAATGCTAGTACGATAGCGTCCACCTCACCGCATGACCTTCATCACATAATCTAGAGTAAGTTGAAGTCTTAACAGATTTCGAAACGTTCTCATAACACATCTCCCTTCGAATTAGAAGGGTCTCTTACTCTTCTGACTCCACAATTACTACTTTACCCCTTTTTCAATCCTCAATATTCACTTTTCATCTATGGGTATGACTAATTTCCGTCCTAGACTTCCAGATCCCCAATGGTGGTGAACACACCTCGATCGCCGTTACTTATGAATACTTGATTATCAGCCTTTGGATTTCTGCTCTCATTTTACCTCATTCCTCACCCTTTCTATAACCGGGTCTTTCACATTCCCGTCACTTATAGTACTCGTATCCTTGGCTACACATGTCATGGTCTATTACTGCATTGTTATCTCACTTTCTTCTTATCTCCTTCTTTCAATCATTCCTTCTTTCCCTGTACTCGCTATCATTTCCGTTAGTATATAACCCTTATTCCAAACTTCCCATACAGAACTTGATAAGCCTTCCTTATTCGTTCTATAGCTCGCTTTTCCGTTTCACACTTGCCTTTACATTCTAGCTACATAGATCACATCATAGCTTTGGCCATCTTCTCACTCGGCTTTACTTATTTTCATAACAATCCTCATTATATTCACATTATATCTTATTCGTAATCAATCCTATAATATAACACTTCTTAACCCTTTTCCCTTTCTGATCAACTTTATCCTTAATATCTCACAAGCTGTCTTATCAATACATTCATATCCGTCACAATTCTTTTCTCTCGTACTCTTGTCTTAATCATACTATTACTTCTTTTAACTGTAAGCTCGTCATAATTCATCCTCGCTTTATCAATTCGGTCGTACCTTAAATAACACTCCATCAAGATTTACCACCCTTTTCTAAATCATCTCTTAGGATTACAAGCCCTCTCCAAATTCTTTTTACCATATCGATATCGACCTTCTAATTATTATTATCCTCAATTCAAGAATTAACTTCTTTTTCGATGTCACCGTACTCGCAACTTAGTCAAATCCTATCATTACTATTAGTACGACCTTTCAAGGCATATCACAAACCTATATCTCATTCTCTTTATTTCTAGGAAAATTTTGGCGAGTTTCTCCGTAATGGTTACTATCTCAAAACACGCACGCAGAAATACCAACAATGCCTCGCAGGCCAACACACACACACACACACACACACACACACACACACATATATATATATATATATATATATATATATATATATATATATATATATATATATATATATGTATATCATATCACAAATGCCACACGGGGCTCCCAATATCAACAACAATACGAAAATGATGAACATACCTCGTATGCCCAACTCAAACCGTTGGTTACACTTTCTTGTTTACTTTCCCTATTAACCTTCAACTTGTATTTCGATCGTACTTCAATATCTTACCCGACATATATCTTTCATACCTTTGCTTACCCGCGTGCTTTGTAACTTCCAATATCACTCGTCACTTTCTTCTCGTCGATGCCATTCCCCCTCGTCGAAATCAAAGGGAGGTAAGGAATCTCATTCCCTATGACTTGGCTCTATGGCACGATCTATGATGTGAAAGAAGAGTAACCACCCTAGATGCCCCGTAGCCACCTGTTTATAAATGTGGCGCGCTTCACACCATAAACAGGACTCTACTGGACACTACTTTGCAGACAACCTCTAGGACGAACCGCTCTGATAACAATTTGTCACACCCTAACCCGTGATAGGGCATGATGGGCACCCGACCCTTACTTAGGGCCGAGCGAACCCGCTAATCCTTGTCATACACATAATCTTACTGGACTCTTAAATCGTGACATGAATGCATAATGAAAACCTTTCAAAGAACAACATGCTTTTCGTCTTTCTCAAATCAAGTAAAATCTGTAAACATATGAAATCTGTAATATAATGCATAATGATACATCGGCCTACAGAGCCGCTTATGAAACTGACATATGATAAACATGACTCTGTCTGCAAAGTCTCTAACATAACTCAAGATACCATAACATAAACACTCTGACCCGGTAGCACTCCGGGAGGAAGTGGAGCTCGCCAATCCAGCTGGAACATCTTCTACTCATCTGTATACACCTGCGTGGTATGAAACGCAACCCCCGAAGAAAGGGGGGTCAACATTTAATATGTACCGAGCATGTAAAGCATGGAATAAAATGGGGATCATAGTCGAAATAGGAATTATTAAACAAGTATAATAACCAGAAAATCATAAGACTTGCCTTTGAAAACATATGTCATGCATGTCAATATCATAAAACCATCATGTATACATATAACGTGTCCCGGCCCTCTAGTGAGGGACTCGGTAAGTAAAATCATCATGTCATCATGTCATCATATCATCATGTCATCATATCATCATGTCATCATACATATATATATTATATATCGTATGTCCTGCCTCTCAGCTGGGGGGACTGTAAATGAGATCATCATATCATCATGTCAATATCATATGTCATGCGGTCCGTAATGGGACCCGGACGGAACATGGTCGCCACTCCATCTCTGGCGCCATAACACATCATACTTCAGAATATTGCATATCTCCGAACACATCATACTCCGTATCACATCATACTTCGTAGCACATCATACTTCGTAACACATCATACTTCGTAACACATCATACTTCATATCACATCATACTTCAGAATATAGCATAGTGCGCATGATGACATAACCGGCCAGGGACTCGGCGAAAGATATAACAATAAGACGCACGAGTAGAGTCGTGAGAAACTATATGCAGTTTAAAACATTTTCAAAGACTCAATAGAATAATCAGAACGAACCATCATTTAAAAACCAAGACAATAGTCAAATCAAGTTTCCTCCGAATGTCACTCGGGAACATATCAAATAGAACTTTAGAAATCATAGATACGTATCAAAACCATATGCATAAAAATCCTCATTTCAGACCCAGCAGATAAGTAGGCTAACCAACATTCGGGGGTCGGGATGATAGCCATATTAAGTTCTTTCAAAAAGTCGTTAGAACTATACAAAGGAAAATCCCGGGGACCACGGAAAAGTGTCAAACCAATCTGAGCCTGCTTATGAAAGTTAGAGACATTATTTGTTATAAAATCTTCTACGAACGTTTCGAAGCGATCCGAGCCCGTCCGTGAAAGTTACTACGTTCGTAGTTACGTAACTCTTTAAGAAGAATTTCTTTATGCAACATTTCTTATCCAATCATACAAAAGACACAATAACCATAATACGACCATACTAAGAACGCTAGTATCAAGAAGTGAATAAGAATCATATACATGCTCGGATCTTAAGAGTAGAGTTGCCACGAGGCTCGTATCATAGCTTACTTACAACTAGGATATGCCAAAAGAAAGAAAGGATAAGCTTTACATACCTGTTCCACCTCTTATTGGCTAACGCTTATTCGTCCGAGCTCGTAAGTCTACATTTAAGAGGATTGACACTAATGTTAGCCTCTTTATCGCATACTTAGTCCAAGTTTCAAATCAAACTATTCCATATTCTACCAAAAATCGGGCAGCATCTCCCCTGTTTATATGCCTAGCCCAAATTCTCAATTCAACAATCAATAACAAAAACAATAATACCAACATCAACAACACTATTATTTATACCAACATATTCCATAAACGTCCCACACGTGCTTGTTGGGTATTTTGGTTTGACACTGCTTCACACCCCCAAAAAAAAGAAGGGAGCTACGTCTGAGTTAAACTTGGAGATGGAAGTCTTCTTTCCTTTCGACGTGAAGTAAGACCAAGCTCATGAGCATATTATCCTAGGTCGGGAACAAGTTGATAGGACCCCCTTTTTACGTCCCCATGTTCCCCCGTGTGGCGACATGGGGGCGAAAAAAGGAAAGAGAGGGATGGGGTTTCTCTCGCTTTTGGCATAGCGGGCCCCCAGTGGGAGGCTCGCACGACGGGCTATTAGCTCAGTGGTAGAGCGCTTTTCAACATACAACAACAATATGCACTTTCTTCCATCCCGATCAAGGAGTATAATCTCATCAATACGCCAACAATGTTAGATACCATTTTTATATGCGCAAATCAGTCCATCCACATGGCCACAACACGTTCAAAACAACCCATAAACACAACAACTACAATACAACACTCTATGACCTTTTCTCCATAACTAGTTTCATTTTTTAAGGCTTGCTAGACCTTCAAATAAACTCAACATAAAATATGGGATAAATAACATACCTTATACTTGAAGAAACTCAGCCACATCAACTTTCTCCAACGCCAAGCTTAAGTAGAAGCAAGAACAATCACCTTTCACGGACTAGTTTGGCGTAATCTTGTCAAATTCTTGATTTATCGGACCTTAATATTTGGGAGATGTTTTGAGAGGCTTCTAGGACTTTTTGGAATGTTAATATGCTGAAAAAAGGGGCGATGGTGTATTTATAGCCCCCTAGGTCGGTTCCACCGACTTGTTCATGTGGGGCCCGCGGAACCTTTTGGCAGCTTGGGGTCTTGCTCTTAAAATGGACATAACTCTTGATTCCGACATCGTGTGAGGCCCCATGACCTATGGTTGGAAAGATCTTTCAATTATATACAACTTTTATTCTTGGTGTTTGTCCAGATTCCAAACTTATGATGTCGTTTTTTCCCCTCCAAGTCAACTCATCCGAAAACGTTTCCTTAAATCGTCCTTTTGGAGGGCTTATGTCCATATTTGGCTTATGGGTCCTTCTTAGGACTTGATCAACTTTCCATGTACTACTTGTATCACTTATAATATATCCTTTACAAAATTCCGACATGTGATTGTTACACCTCGCATTTTATGCGTATTCGGAAAAATTGGAAACAAGTCGGAATGGTAGGAATTAAGGTTCTAATTGGATTCTACTTGTGTGCATGGGATGTTTAAGGAAATATTGACGCGGAAATATTAAGGAAGGTTAAGGACATTGAAATGTATTGATTTTGTTTGGTTCATAAGTTGGCTATGGAAGATGTAGATGTGGAAATATCGGGAGGAAAAGACTAAGGGCAAAATTGGAATGTCGGAAAATGGTTTCATGAGTCACCAAAAATGTGGGCTAAGGATTTTGGGCTTGAAAATTTCAAAAAAAAATTATAGAAGGCCAAGCCCAACCCATGAAGGGTGGCCGGCCATGCAACAAAGAAAAGGGACAAAAATTTAATTGTAGTCATGTGACATGGTCACATGACAAGCTAAGAATAAAAGGGGCCAAGGGTTCATTAAATTTCTAGAATTTTCAAGACAAAAGAAACAAGGAGAAAAGCAAGAACAAGAAGAGAAATAAGGACAAGGCCATTCGGCCAAGTCCATGATTTCTTGTCTCCATGAAATCTTTGTCCAAAAATTATTTTCTTGTGATATTTATACCAATTCAAGGTCCCTCTACAACGTGGTGCAATTATTTCGGAAGATAACCCGTTGGTTTTGTCGATTCGACACTTTGGTGAATTGAAGAAACTTGGAGAAAAAGGTAAGGATTCACCCCTTTTTATTATGTTATGAAGATTGGTTTGTGTTGTATTATATGGAAATGAATAGAATTCATAGAGATATGGAAGTTTGCATGGCAAAGGTGTATATGTGCATGTGGCCGAATGCATAAGATATGGTGTAGTGTAATTATGTTGAAGTTTATGTTGTAATTTAGTTGTGGTAATTGTGGAGTGTGTGTTAGAAATGAAAGTTGAATGAAATTGGATGAAGTTGGAATTTTACATGTTGGCCGTGGCATATGTAGTGGTGAAGTAATAATGGATTTATTTTGTTTAACATGCTAGTGGTGTTATTGTGATCTTGACAATGTAAATGAAGCATATATGGTGTAAGTTTGCATTGAAACTAATGTAGGAACTTATGTCGTACTTGTATGATTTTATGACATTATGGAAATTGAGATATTAGAGTGTGAATTATGATGATTGTTGATGAACTTGGAAGATGGAAATATGTTATGAATATGTATGTTAAAGATTGGAAGATTTGGATAAATTATGACTTTGGTGGAAAGTTGTGTATTTTGTATAATTTGTGTATATATGGTAGAAATGATATGAAATGCTTCCGAATGGTATTGTAATGATCTTGGTTAGTAATGAATGTGAGTATGATGATGTTGGTTTGAAAATGTGAGT
>NW_026727591.1:0-42688 GCF_029784015.1 Lycium ferocissimum
ACTCCCAAACTTTTTTAAAACATCACAATATCATAAACAATAATCATCATTCAATTCCATTATCCATATTTCATAATTTCACTTCTATTTCCTCCATAACCATGACCATAGTTCACTATCGCATTATTTCACATACAATACTTATTCTGAGTTCTAAATGTCATTCATAACCTACTTACAATCACAACATATCCATTTTCATGATTCATTCCAACTACTACTCATTAATGACATTATTCCCACACTTATGACCCATTTTCTATATTCTACTACAATCCAAGTGTTTCAACTTTTCAATACTTCAAATAACATGAAAAGACCATAAAAATTACCTTAGATAGTGTAGGAACAAGACTTGAGTGGAGGTACTCTTCTTATACCAAAATCCTAGTTCACTTCTCTTGGAATTTGTTGACTTAGATGACTTTAATGTGTTTCACACTCTTGATTTATGTTGGTTTCACGGGGTTGATCATCAATTTCCTTTGGATTCTTATGGATGAAGTGTGGAGAATATTATAGAGGGTTCATGACTTGTGGAGTGAAAATGAAATGAATTAAAATGAAAGAGGGGTCCTTATATCAACGTTTAATTTTAGTCCCGACAAGAACATACGGTCTGTATATTTTTCACTGGCTGTATGTCTGGACCGTATTTTTGGTCCAGTTAAGTGTGCCATTCTGGACTGAACCTACGGCTGGACATACAAATCAGACATTTTGTACGCGCATGTCCGATGTCGTGTATTTTATATCCCGCATGTCCAAATTTTCCGAGACTTGTTCTCGTCGACTCGTTTGATCTCCGATCCTTATGAAATCTTCTTAACACTTGTTTAACACCTCAATACCAATATAAGGGACGTTATAACTCTTCCTCAAAGAATCATTAAAACATCATTAACTCGATACTCGTAAATCTTGCCCGACACACAACATATGACTTGCTTTCCTTAACAACTTTCTTTCCTTACCTTAAATGTCTTTGGAATCTCGTTTAGGGTCATCAAATGCCATTTCTTACTTATCATACACGTATACGTCATGCCCTTCGTTTGTCTATTCATACGCTAACGGAAAATTTTCTAAAGGTAAACACCTCAAGGTTATGCCCTAGCAAATTATATGTACGACTATAAGCGGCGACGAGGCCGAGAGGAGTTGACGAGAGGTATGACCATGATGATGGGCATCGCTATTCTTACAATGAATATGATGGTGATGGTGCTCATAGACCGAATAAAGAATTTGGTCGTAGCATGATCATAACCCATATGAGGGTGAAGAGTACTACTCCGAGGGCAATTGCGAGGTAACACCCTTACGAGGCTTTCTAAGCGAAGAAGAAGAAGTGAGTAGATGAGTATGAAGACGAGTCCTACGTGGATACGAGCATGAAGAGTCTTATCCTACACACCATGGACATACAAATTGTTATATTCTCTTCCTCACACTTACGATATGAACCAAGTGTAGGAATATGCAAAAAGAAACGGGAAGTTGTGATGACCACGAGCCTAATGGAAGTATAAAGGCTTTGTGGTGATTATGCTTGTGAACACCATGGTGTTGAATCTAGTCCTTATGAGGGATCTTCTTGTAGCTACCCACGTACATCGCCAAGTAGGAGTAGTTTGAGGAGGAGAAGAGATTATACATTTCCTAATCCAAGAAACACAATGAACTATGACTACTCAAGTCCGACATCTTATCCTAGTCCAAAGGTTATAACGACTAATCAAGGATGTCGAATTCAAGAGATAGGAGATATGCCATCCATAGCAAGTTCATTGGCTATGATCATGAATCAAATATCGGCCTGGACATCAAAGTTGGATGGTACGGATGAATGGATGGAACGCATACGCAAGGTGCAACGAATGAAGATGGAGAAGTCTAAGCCGTGTGAAGTGGAAGAGAGGAGTGAAGTGGAGTTTTCCCTTAATCCTTCCAAAGATGTACTTAAAACTTGCCCTAACTCCCATGAAATTGAGAGAGGAAAGATTGAGAGGAGTAAGGGAGTGAAAAGTGACAACTCTAGAGAGGAAAAAGGATAGCAAGTGAGGAGTGACGTGAAAGAGTTGTCACAATCTCTTTCTAACCCTTGTAACTTTTTTTCTTTTCTAGTGGTCATGTTGATAGTGGTATTATCGAGAAGCAAGCTAAATGATGACCTCAACCTTTAAAGGTTCTGAGGTGGTCGAGCTTCTCGAAGGAGCAAACAAGCTCCAAAGTTGAAACACAAGGCAAAGGAGATGCATGTGCACTTCAAGGTAAAATAGCTAATCTTAACACCATAAATGATATGATTGATCATATTGTTGAAGTGAGTGTAAATGATAGCTTGTCCTTTATTGAGATTAATGAGTCTTCGCCTTATGATGAGCTTAGTGCTATTGTGACAATGAGCAATGTGTTTGATATGGCTGATCCAACGTTAGTTGATCCTATTGATGACTATCTTGACTCTTCTTTTGAGTTCAAGTTGTGTCCACCTAGTGTTGATTCCTATGATTTTCATGTTAGTACATTGTAATGTGAAATGATAGCTCACCCACAAGTTGATCCTAGCGATGACCGAATTGATTCTTCTAAGAAGATCAATTTGTGTCCAACTAGTGTGGATACTTATTTTGATCAATTTGCTTGACATGATAATCAACTATTTGAGGAACCTTGTGATGTGCTTAATGACCCTCAATTTAGTGATGATATTGATGTAATTGATCATATGAATAGTCATGTACCTAGTGGGAAGTTCGGTAATGTTGCAAATGTAGTGTCCTTTGGAGACTACAAGGTATTTAGTAATCCACTATGGGGTGATGATGGGCTTGGTCTTGATGACAAGCATGGGGTGGTAGAAGTTGTTGACACCATTCTCAATGACGAAAAGTCCTTCTTGAGGGTTTGTGACCCACTTGATGGACCAACGTCGAATTATAGAATGGCTTCCGAAAGTGAAAAGTGCTCTTTAAAGAAGTGGAGTGACTTACATGAACCAGAGCACACTTCTTGGAAGTACTATGCTATATTTTCTAACCTAACGGATGAGGAGATGCTACTTCTAACTTAGCATAGGTTAGATAACCCTTTCTCTTATGATTGAAACTTTCCTTTGAAGGGAAATAACGTGATAGTTGGGGAAGGATGTTGTGAAAAAGAAGGTGAAACTTGTTTAGAAATTGTCACGTCTTCCATGAGTGTTCCAAATAGTAGTGGCTTGCTTGAACTTGTGCTTGAACCCCATAATGAGTCTATACTTGAGGTCACTTTAGTTGAAGTTGTTTTGTGTGATAGCTTTCTTTATTGCCTATTTGCCGATGATGTTATATCCCGTATTTTGTACATTGGGACAATCCGGGTTAACTATGATAAGTTAGGGACAAGACCATTCCGGGATACGAAGTCGGGACTTTTGACCTTCGATTTTGTTTTCGAGACATAATTTGTTCATGAATTGGTTGGCATGGAACATTTAGTGAAAATTTGGGACCAAAAGTGGAATAATTGAAAGTTGGAAATTATTGGAAAATTGGCCCTTGGCCGCGTGGTGTTGGAAATGGTCCCACACATTTTGTGGCCAAATTTAATTGGTCCAACCCATGTGTGGGCCATGGACACTTGTATAACTTTGATGTGAGCATAAAAGATGACTAAGTAGTCATCTTCTCCTCATTCCATACTTAGAAAAAAAAATCAAGAAAACTTGGATGAACAACACGTACCATTCGGCCAAGAAACCCAAATTTCAAGACCAAGAATTTTCCATCACAAAATTATTTCTTCCTAGCAAACCTACTAATTGAAGGGTTCTCATTAACGTGGAGTTGTTGTTTGGGCCAATAGATCACTCGTTTTCATCCTAGCTAACCCTAACTAGTTGTGAAGTTGAAGGGAAAAGGTAAGATTTAACCTTGTTTTATGTGTTATAAATGATGTGTACATGTTGTAGTGTGTCAAAATGGAGGGAATTCATGAAGAAATTGCATGTAGAGGTGGAGCCGTGTGCATGGTGTGTGTGGCCGTGTGTGTGTTGTGTTGTGTTGAAGTAATGAATTAAAGTCTAGTTAGCATGTTTTGATTATTGTAGAATGAAGAAATGGATGAGAATCATCAACATATGTATATGTGTAGTGTTGGCCGAATATAGGTCATGTTATATGACAAGAATGGCTTAATTCTACTTAGTGTTTTAGTGTTGTCGTTATGAATTCTACGTTGACGATAAGAGTTTAATGACTCAAATTGATGTTGTAAATGTTGCGGGCTGATTTGGAGGTTATTGTGCATTTGATGTAATTTGTATATTTAGGAGAATGACATTGTTAGAGTGTGAATTGTTGGTGCAAATCATGATTCGGAAGTTGGAAGTGTGTTATGGTTGAGGTTCTCGGGTTTTGGGGTGGTTTCGGGTGAGAGGGAGTATTATTTGGGATGTTTGAAATATTGTGTGAATTGTTTAGAATGTCCTAGAATATTGTTGGTATGGGTTCGGGCTAGTATTTGAATGTATGAGCGTTGATATGGGTTTGAATGTAAGCCGTTGGATTGAATATAATGAATGTTGTTGAATTATGTAGAAAGAGGGTTACTAATGTTATATTGCTTTTCGGATTGGTTATTGATGTTGTTAGTTTAGTTGTTGGTATTGTGTTGATGATTTGGCCGAGTTAAATTCTCGGGGTTGGTCTATTCTGCGGGGGAAGTGCCGCCCAAATTTACGTAGAATTAAGTGCTAGTTTGGGATTAACTGCCTAAATGCCTATAGTTAATATTTGATATCTATTGACGTTATGTAGATCTTGGGGAGCCCGAGACAGGTTGGCATTAGTTTGATTTGGATTAGCTTTGAGAGCGGACGAGGTATGTAAAGCTCAATCCTTCCTTCTTTTGGCATGCCTTAGTTATAAATAGGCTATGACACGAGCCTCGAGGAAATTCTACTTTAGCGATCCGAGCATGTCTATGATTCTTATTTGTTTCTTGGTATTCGTATGCTTGATGTGATGAAATATTGGCCCTTATGTCTTTGGAATATTTGATTTTCAAATGTTGCATAAAAAGTTTTGTTTTCAAAGAGTTCCGTAACTACAAACGACCGTAACTTTCACAGAAAGGCTCGGATTGCCCCGATATGTTCGTAGGAACTTTTATGACATATGATGATTATGTTTTCCATAGGCGGGCCCGACTTGGGTCGACACCCATCCGTGGGCCCCGCGATTTTCCTTTATGTACTTCTGATGATTTTTGAAAGGATATGATATGACTATTATTCCGATTTCAAGTACGATCAGTTTACTTATCTTTTGAGTTTATAACAATGATTCGATAACATATGATGACTTTAGATTTCATGGGCGGGCCCGGATTGATTTAACGTATTTCCGTGGTCCCCGAGATTTTCATTTGTAAAGTCCTAATGACTTGTTTTTGAACAAACTTAGCATGATTTCCGTTTTGACTCTCGAGTGTCGACTACTTGCTTATCCATTGAATCAGTAATGTCGTAATGATGAATGTGCATATGATCCTGATACGTACTTACGATTTTCTAAAAGTTCTATTTGATATCTTCCCGAGTGACATTCGGGGGAAACTTGATCGACTATTATCTTGGCTTTAAAAAGAGAGTTTGTTTTGATCACTCCATTGAGTCCGTGATAATGTTTTATGTGCATATGGTTTCGCACTACTCTGCTCGTGCAAGCTGTTATTATTCCTATTCACCGAGTCCCGGGCCGGGTATGTATTCGTGCACAGATTCACTGCATTATTCACCGAGTCCCTCACTAGAGGGCCGGGTACGATATATATATATATATATATATATATATATATGATATGATATGATGATATGGGGATGGCGGCCAGGATGGCATATGATGATTCTATCCATCGAGTCCCGAAAGCGTCGGGTACGCTATTCCCCGAGTCCCTCACTAGAGGGTCGGGTACGGTATATGCATATATGATGGCATGATGACATGATTATGATATGATTTTACTCACCGAGTCCCTCACTAGAGGGTCGGGTACGGTATGCATGTATGTATGATTATATGATGACTATGTATGATGATTATATGACCTAATCCACCGAGTCCCTCATTGGAGGGCCGGGTACGATGTACGTATATTATGATTCGATGATATGATATGGACACGCATGATGTATGATGTAAAGGCATGTAAAGGCAAGTCTTTTGATTATTTTGATTACTATACTTGCTTCTGTAAATTCCAGTCCGATTACGATTATGTCTATTGTATTCTATGCTTTACATACTCGACATATTCCGCATCGACCCCTTTCTTCGGGGGCGCGTTTCATGCCCGTGTACGTACGTACGGTTCGGTGATCCGCCGCCCAGGACACCCATACCCGCCGTTTGGAGTGCTCCTTTATTCGGAGCCCACATTTTGGTATTTATTCGTGCGTTGCGTATGTATTTGTTCGTTCGGGGGTACGGCGGGGCCCCGTCCCGTCATATGATTCGTTGTTCCGTTTAGAGGTACGTAGACGTACATGTGGGTTGTGCCTACTTCTCGTACGTGTGTGTTTGTATGTTATATGTTCCGGGCGATCCCATTCGCCGGCGCCCGTCGGCTTGCATTGGTATATGTTTTGGGCCGTTGCGCCATTTGATAGCCTTGCCGGCTTTTGATATATATATATGCTTGTGTTTGAGGCAGTTTGAGATAATTTGAGACAACGTCTGATATTTGTATACGCATAAGCCATCTGTATGTGATTCAGATTAATGAATGTGTTTGGGTGCCCAGCTCGGGCACTAGTCATGGCCTACGGGGTTGGGTCGTGACATATGATGACACTAATGTTTGTGTTGAGGGTGCATCCTTGATTGAGAGAGGTAATTGCGGGGTGAATATTTATTTCCTTAGCCATGCTTTGTGGATAATTTTTCCCTTCCACCCAGTGCTAATTGTAGTGCATTGGTCATGGATCGACCTTTGGAGAGTTCTTATTTGCGAAATGAGGATCCGATGTGTGATGTGTTTTCTAGAATCAATATGGCTTTGCATGCTTATTGTCTTAGGTCCTTCGATTTCCATATCTTACCCTCGTTTCGTAATCTTTGGAGGGACCAACTTCTTCGTGCCCCATATGTGGAGTCTCTTTTCACATTGATGATTGATGAGTGGTTATACCATAAATTTGTTCATCCTTGGCATGAATTTGTGATTATTATGTTGTGTGCTAACCCTTAATCCTTGAAGAGTATGTTTTCGTATGTCTTTCCTTGGGTTTTGCTAGGTTCGGATTCAAGGACGAATCCTTTTGAAGAAGGGGAGGATGATATGACCCTACTTGGCACACTCCACTAAAAGAGTCACATGCAAGGTCAAGACATGGAACCCCAAGACATGCAAGCCATATGGATAACAAACGGGGCATTGGAGATCCATGGAGATGCATATAAGCCGCACAAGATGACTTACGACATATGGAAGGTAGCTTGGGCAAGAAAGAAAGTCAACACTCAAAAGTGGCTGGATGTGCAAAAGGGTAGAAATGCAAAAGTCGACAAACATGCAAAGAAAAGACATACATGTAAATGGTCGCAATTGCAAGCTTTGAGGATTGGATGATGGCTATTTATGCAAGGGAGAGACATTTCAGATTCCAAGCCAACATCCAACTAGCCAAATAAGGCCCTTGCCTCATTAAGGGCAAATATGTAATCGCTAGCTTTCTTTTATTTTCTAGGAGTATAAGTATTAGACTTAGCCTTCATTTAGACTTAGATTTTGATGATGAATATTTGAGAGATACTCATATTTTGAGTGATAGATAGCTAGGTAGATTATTTTAATCAATATGATGGTGGAATCCATTGTTGGTTTGTGAACCTTTTATTTCCAATGAATTCATGAAGATTGTTTATTTGTGGATTTCAAGTGAACTTCTTGCCTTGATTCATATTGCTTTGGTTTTTGTGGATGTGAGTAGAAGGATTTAGGTTTAATATACCTAGGTTTGTCTATAGAATTCTACCATTCGGGTCAAGTATTTATCTATATTTCTCATCTCTTTTCTTCGTATTCTTTAATTTTTCTGTGTTTGAATTGATGTGGCTTCATCCCCAAATCGATTTGTATCACTAGATCCGAAATTTGGGGGAATTTAGAGTTGATTTGAGGGTAGCTATAAATTTGAATGTTCATGTGTTCTTGATCCACCTTCATAAATTCTTGGTGAAGAAAAAGACACAAAGGAGGGTTTGATCCAAAGTTTCAAGGACAAAAAGTGGAAAACTGTTTGTTGGGCCAAATTTAGCAATATTTATGATCTAGTGGGCCCAAAGTACCTCAAATTCAATGAAATTTCACAAGAATCCAACCAAGGATTGAGGTATAACGTACAATACATCATCACTAAAATTAGAAATACAGTCAAGATTAACGGACCGTATAAAATACACGGCCCGTCTTTCTCAATTGTATAATCATACATGAAGAGGCAAGCTACTGGACGAGATATACGGTCATCATTGCCGGATCGTATAAACATTACGGTTCGTAAAAGATCAATTACTCCAACCATATAATGAAAAGGGAAAATACTGCCTACTGTTGCTAATTTACGCTTGTGACATACGGTCCGTATTACAAATACGGTCCGTAAAACGTGAGTAAGGTCTCACCGTATAATAGACCGTATAATCCCTTCCTCAATTGGTAGTCACTGGTCCTACTCTACGGTTGAAAAAGTACGATTGTAAATACATATACGTACCGTACAATTGTCCATCTCCACCGTATAATGACAAGATCCCACCGTATTTTGAGGTTTTCAACCATATTTCTTGGTTTGGTTTCTTCCAATTCCATCTCATTTCTTTGATTCTCATATCTAATTTTAACTAGTAATTGATTCTTACTTGGTTGATAATTAGTTCTTGTGTTCGTTTAGTTTGTTTCGTGCTTTTATTCATTTCTACTTCGTTGTTAATTCTTGGCTTAAGTCAGTTAGTTTAAATTGAGCCGTCCGTCCTTTTCACTTGAACAAGAATGCATTTCGACCTCAAGTAGCAATTGTGCACCTTACAAACCACCGGATCTAAACGAGAATCAACATCGGCTATTCCAATTGAGTGGTAAAAGGCAAGGGAGTGTGAGTTCATTTGAGTGGTGCAAGCCAAGATCAAAAGAGAGTAAACACGAGTGTGGTGAGATTCCTATACTACTAACGTTGTTTGCTTGTTTTTAAGTGTTCTTAAGCAGGTACGATGACGACGGTGAAGGAATTCAAGTTCCCACCGGGGAACCTACACTTGGTGATGTGATGGCTATGGTAATCAAATTGAAAAGCCTAGTAGATAACCTAGATGAGAAGATGGGAAAGATAAAGAGGAGTAATGAAGTGCAAAGTGGCAACTCACGAGTGAAAAAAGGAGAGGATGTGCGGAGTGATGTGAGAGAGTTGCCCCAAAATCATTCTAAACTTTCCACTTCTTCATCTTGTTTTAAAGTCTCTTTTGTAGGTACTCAAAGAAATAAATTGATAAAGAAGTCTTCATGTGAAGAGCTACCATGCTTGAAAGAACAAGTTGAGATCAATAATGTGAGAAGAACCTTTCAAATATACTACAAGGTAAAATGCCTAATCTTAACACTCCAAATGATGTGATCATGCATAATGAAAACTTGAGTGTAAATAAAGGGTTATATTTTTGTTAACTTGGTAATTTCTTGCATTGTTTTGGGTATCATGATCTTTTGTCATGTGTTGATAATGTCATTATCGCCTTACACTAGTTGATCCTTTTGATGACCGAATTGATTCTTCTTGTAAGATTGATTTATGTCCACCTAGTGTTGACACTTGTGATTTGAATGGTAGTACATTGTCATGTGATAGGGATGATAGGGATGATCAAATCTTGTGATCTTGACATGTAGAGTGACTTTAATTGTGGTAATCATGCTAGAAGATCTTGTGATCTTGACATGATACCAACTAGTGTTGATATTTATGTTGACCAACTTGCTTGTATTGTTAATTCACTAATTGAGGAATCTTGTGATGTGCTTAATCAGCCTCTCGTTAGTGATGATGTTGATATAGTTGGTCATTTGAAAGAATATGACACCTCACCTTTGTTTGTTTCATGTCAAAATTAGTTTTGTGTGTCTCTTGATCATTTGCTTTAGTGTCATGTGATAAGATTCAAAATTGTGATTTTGTGTGGTGATATAAAACCATTGGTCATTTGGATAGTCATGTAAATGAAAATGCATTGAAAAATGACATTGGTCTTTTTGAGAATGAAATGACATGCTTTGACTCCTCATTGTTCATGAATTATTCTCTTGTAAAGGATAATGTCTTATTTGATGATAACATGATTATTGAAAGTGAAGTGCCTAGTGGAATGTATTGTAATGTTGAGAGTGTAGCCACTTTTGGGGGCTACATGGTATTTGAAAATCCACTATGGAATGATGACACTCTTACCTATGATGGAGATCTTCCCTTGGGAAATGATAGTACACTTATGGGGAAGGAGTCTTTTGAAGGGCATCTATACTAAAGGAGTGAATGCCCCGAGAATATGGGAGAACTCATAGGGTACAGAAATGACTATATGAATGCGTAGTGCAAGTAAACCGAACAACAGGATTCTCAAAACAATATATATGACAATTTGCCTCTCATTGGGCCTTACTTAACGCATACTACTAGGACAGGAAATCACAAGATCTGTATATGAGGAAAATATCATAGCCGGGGTACGGGAACACCAAGACTGTATTTCTCCTAGTGCTTATAAGAATAGAGTAATAGGGAAACTCATTTACTCGTTTGTTCGTTCATATCATAGGATCATGCCAAAATGAAAGAAAGGGAAAACCTTAACATACCTTGAGATATATTCAATCGCCCAACTCTTATTCCTTGAACTCGTAAGTCTACAATTAAGATAAAATCAGCCTTAAATAGGCTATTCACCTTACTCACTAATCATCATAATTACAAAAGAGCTTAACAACTATGGACAACATATCCCTTGAAAACGTAGAAAACCCTCAACTCCTAATTCCATCCAATCTCAACCATAATATCAATGATAACAATAATGGCAACACTTACATAACAAGATATACCCAAACACATCCCTCAATCATCTCATGACATAACCCCAAAAGCACTATTTAACCTTTCATTGACTTATCACTTTCATAGCTATCTTCTCTTCACTTGAACTACCAAAACTCTTAATAACTAACTTAAATACAAGGGTAGAAACCATCTACATACCTTGGAGGGATCAAAATCTCAAACCCTAGCTTCAAATCCAACTCTTCAAGCTTCACAATGTCACGACCCAAACTGATGGGCCGTAACAAGTGCCCGACCACTACTGGCCAAGCACTCCTATGCTTGTATTTACTGCTCACTGACTATCCTGGGCCCATACACAATCTGTAACTGAGTTGTACTTTTTCGCGAACAATCAACATAAGAGACACTACATCGGGAACTCACGGCCAACACATATATATAAACATAAGCACTGAGAGTAACGGCGCGAGCCGATTTGGCCGACACATATATATTGTACAACAAAATAAACACTGACGAGGCTGCATAACATCACAACTACATATCACTGGCTACAGACCTCTATGGAGTACAAACTATAGAAATGACAGGACAAGGCCCTGCCGCACCCATATATGTACACAACCGAATAGCATACCAAACGGAGTGTAGCTCGGGGATCAATGGAGCGTCGGCGCTGCGAGGGGAGGTCCTCTCTCTTTGCGAATGGTCTGACTGGCTACCTGGTCCTACGGGCATGAGCGCAGTGTCCACAAGAAGGGACGTCAGTACGAATAATGTACCGAGTATGTAAGGCATGAATAGTAACATAGTAAGGGATGTAAAGTATGACTAATAATAGAATGGAAATATAGAGCATATCATGAGATAAAGGAGTAACCTGTACATGTGGGTGCCTCTTAGGGCGGATGCCATGCATGCTTAGCTTTCTTTGAAAAATATTTTTTTGTTCATATATACAGAAAATAGAACATATCATGTTGCCGAGGCGTCGGCTCCGATCCATTTAACCACATATGTCCCGCGTCCGGGCATCCCGCGTCCGGGATGATATCATATCATATTATACCAGCTGATCAGGTGGCCATGCGTCTATAGCGCCTCGCCCTTTTTCCCATATTCCCCATATACATATACATATATCATATACATATACATATATCATGTATATATATATATACGAGAGCCCAAAGAAAGTATATGTATCTATCGGAGTGACGTAAATATATATAACCTCCGATTATATTATGGAATAAGCATCGTACAACAAAATACACGCTGACGAGGCTGCATAATATAAGACTACATATCACTGTCTACAAACCTCTATGGAGTATATAATATATATAGAAATGATATATAAAAAGCCCCGCCGTACCCATATATATACGTAACCGAATAGCGTATATAAAAGGAATGAAGCTCCGGATCAATGGAGCGTACCGACCGCCGCTGAGGGAGGTATATATATATATATATATCGAATCGTCGGTATATACCCGATCCGCGGGCATGAACGCAACGTCCACGAGAAGGGACGTCAGTACGAGTAATGTACCAATTATGTAAGGTATGAATAGTAACATAATAAGGGATGTGAAGTATGAACAATAACAGAATGGAAATATGGAGCATATCGTGAGATAAAAGAATAACATGTACATGTGAGTGCCTCTTAGGGTGGATGCCATGCATGCTAGCTTTCTTTTGAAAAGCATTTCTTGTTCATATATACAGAAAATAGAACATATCATATTGCCGAGGCGTTGGCTCCGATCCATTTAACCACATATGTCCTGCGTCCGGGATGATATCATGTCATAATATACCAACTGATTAGGTGGTTACACGTATATAATGCTCTACCCCTTTTTCCCATATTCCCCATTTACATATACATATATCATATACATATATCATATAAGCAGTATGCAGGAGAGCCCAAGGAAAGTTATGTCTCTATCGGATTGACGTAAGGTCGGTAACCTCCGATTATATTATGGAATAATCATGGTCGCTTTATCTCACCTTGAAGGAACAATTATTATAAGGTGGGACTATCAATGAAGAATAACATCAAGAGAAAACATATAATAGGATCATAAATCTCATAAGGCATCAATTCATATACTTTGGAATCTTTAAAAATAGTCATCATCCATGAATAAAATTGAGAAATCAAGAAATAGCTCAACTTTCTCCTATCGTCATTGAAATCGTAAACTTGAAACCTTTAACCACGGAATCATCATCATCATAATCATCGTAGGAAAATATTCCCATCTTTGACATCATCATTATGATTGTGAAAACAGGTTCATCGTTGTTATCATAACAGCTCACGGAGCCATAAATCTCTGATTTAGAAAATACGAACATTTTAGAAAACATTTAGGAATTATTAGGAAAGGAATTATGCCTTGGAGTCATAAACATCTAAATTTTGAAAACAAGGAA
The DNA here is from genome assembly GCF_029784015.1 of Lycium ferocissimum. Lineage (NCBI taxonomy): Eukaryota > Viridiplantae > Streptophyta > Magnoliopsida > Solanales > Solanaceae > Lycium > Lycium ferocissimum. The sequence goes on from NW_026727591.1 coordinate 13,553, forward strand.
GATATGGAAACATTTATGAAATCATAACATCGGAATCATGCCTTTGAAAGAAAGGGACGAGCCTTAACATACCTTTCGGTCGCCTTAGTCGTTCAACGCTTGGCCTCCCAGGCTCGTAAATCTATATTCAAGAAAATTTATACTATTGTTAGACTCATCTTCATAGGCCTGTCTTAAGCCCTCAAACTAACTCTTTCTAGAATCTCTTTGAAATTTCGGCAGCATCTCCCCTGTTTATATGCCTAGCCTGAAATTATAATTCAACAACCAACAACAACAACAACGACAATAACATCATTTCCAACACCAATATGTACCATAAAACATCCCACACGATGTTTTTCAATCAATTTCCACAACCAACCAACTCGCTATACAATTATTTAACTACTTTATCTCCGTAAATAAACCAAAATTAACATTAATAATAGCAGATTCATACCTTATTCTTGTTAAAACAGCAATATCTTCAATATCCACCTTGAATCCACCACAAAACCATACTCGAATCACATCCATGCATTTATCGAAGCTTCGATTAATACTCCGTCGCTTGAAAATTGCTTACTTTGTGATTCCCTCTCTCCCTCTCTTCAATTTTTTGGAAATTTCTGGGAAAATCTGATGAAAAAAGGGGGGTTTTACCCTTTATATAGGGTCAAATTAGGGTCGGGGTCACTGTAGCAATTACTGTAGCAGTACTGTAGCACGCGTTTCTACTCTGTCAGCTGAACTTGTAATGTCCATAATTCTGTACTCTGATGTCCTATCTATGAGTGGTTGTTGCATTGGAAACTAGACTCGATGAACTTCATTTTAGGCTTTTGTTTCACCTTAAAACATTTCATATGCTAAGAGATATTCGTCCTCCAAGTTGGACCAAAATTTTCACGCAAAACATTACCCATCCTTTCTCCAAAGTCGTACTACTTCATTTCTTCAACTCATTTCCTTATAAAACCTTTCGGTGTACCTTATATACATCCTTTACTCATTAAATATACTTAATAATGCTTGCTCCTCATATTCCAAAGTGGTTTTACTTAACCCTAACTCAACGTACTTAAGTTTCAAATTTTATAAGTGCTCTTCGAAGATACGGGGTGTAACATCCTTCCCCCCTTAAAAACATTTTTCCTTGAATGTTGCAGTATTGCCAACCCACAACACCATCTTTGATTCGTTCGAACAATTATTTTCCTTTAGGGTCCGATTACCATTTGCTTAAACTATAACTTGGGTCAGTCTCTTCTCATTCTCTCTTAACTCTTTTATTGCCTTTAGTCATCTTCTTTCACGTCTTTGTCCTCATGTACATGATCGAAAATTAACTAGCATCCCGCTCTTGTTCTTTCTTCATTATGGTAGTCTTGACTTACCGTGCCATAACTATTCATCGTCCTGTAAGTACTCTCCCCCTTTTTTTTTTCTCGCTCCTTGTTCCCTTGTTAGTGGGCAGCTACCTTTCTCTCTCTACGGCGCCCTCTTTGCGTTTACTCCTTCGGTGCCATCTCGGGCTATCCTTTTTGTACCCGTTGATCTTAGATATACACTGTCCATTAGTCAGGCTCTCTAATCCTTACATCCTTGTCGCCATCTCTTTTACCCTTACATTCCAAATGTTTACCCAGCATAACTGTGTCGCTAGTGAACCTAATGGTTATGTTCCTTTCTAAGGCCAGTTATATCATTATCTGAAATATGTATATACGTAATGTTTCTTCGCCATTTATTATCCTTCGCAGTCCAGTTACACTTATAGCGAACTTATAATCCGAGTTCAACTAATTTCATAGCTCGCAACATCTTTGAGCTCCTGCTACAACTTTTTCTTTACTTCCTTCCCTCATATCTATCAATACAATCCCAGAAGCATAGGACTACGGCAATTCTTCTATTATGACTCTCTTGCAACACAAGTATACTTATCTTCGATTTCGTTGTATCGGTGATCGTTTCGTCAGTCGTTATTCCTTGTTGGCTTTTCGGTGTGGCCTTCTTACAATTGTAGTTAGGCATAGCTTCACGTTGACGGTTCATATAATTCCATAGCATATGCTCTCATGTTTAGTATAATTAGTGGTCCATGAACTATTTTCTAATATCCGGTGAACTCTTTTATTTTCATTCATAGGAGCAGCGTTCTTTCTTTCCTTCAAAAATTTTCAAACTACCAATCGTTGTTCCCTTTTTATTACAATTGTCATTGTCATCCCAAGTGTTCTTTGGGTTCGTCATCCTCTCTAATACCCTTTGTAAATTTAGCTTAGAGACCTTTCTTGCTCTTTTCATTACCCTTTAGGGCATGTCACTGCATAATTAGGTACGGCACAATTTTTGCCGATACGAGGGATTCAAATCATGGTCTAAAAATATCGTAGTTCATCTTGGTGTAAAGTACTCTCTTGAGTTATCTTCCATACTTTCTCTCTATGTCTGCCTCATGGTACACTTATTGTCAATTCGTTTCTACTTCTTTCCGTTACCTTCCCGATATGCCAATACGCCTCGAACTCTGGCCTTGAGCTAATAAATCTCTTTTTCTGGAGCTTGAAACGTCATAGTTCCTTTCAAGTCTAGTATTTTCTTCCCCCCTTATTAAGGAGGTCCTTATAAGCCCATAGCCTTCGAGTAACCGTCGTCTTCGATAATTATCTGCCGCCCATCATGATCTTCTTAGGGCCGGGGTTCCGTCATCGTATGGTCTGACTTGTCTATCTTCTTGCTAGTTACAGTCTTGTATCCAATCGGAATACTTATAAGGGTTAGATCCAATTCAGATGCCTTCTTTTCCATCTTTTCACACCTCTGTCTTTTATGACTAACGGTTTTTCGGACCCGCAAGTTAATGGGGACATCGAGATTCACCACGTCCTTTATGAAGTCTTCGATTATACCTTACTCCTCGTTTTTCTTCCCGACTTTGCTTATAACATATCTAAAACTTATTTCCCTGAGTTCTTCTTCCATTTATGTCTATATCAGCATTTTTTTTCAACTTCTCCATACCTCTTCCATCCACTACTAGTCCTTTCGCCCGCTTAGCTCACTTACTCATAATCCTTCTTAACTACGCGTTTGTGTTGTAGCTGTGCATCCAAGTTTTTCGAGTGTCCTGCTACTTTTTCTCTTAGCACAGAATTCTTACAGTTTACACTCTCTCTATCCTCATTCATCGAACCTTTATCTATCTTTCTGATGCTACGGCCGGGTGGTCTTCCATGCACGTTCCTTACATTTCATTGCATTTCCTCTATGATTGAATCTCTCGGTCTTCACATGAATTCTTATTCCATGTCATTAATTTTCTAATCAATTATGTCGACTCATCATCCTTGTTCTTTCCTTGATGAGTAGTCGGTTTCCTACCGCCAACTCGTTAAAGTATCCTTCTTACTCCCACGGTTAAAGATTTCCAGTTACTTTACTCCTAAATGCTCTCCTCTTCCTTCGACCCACCCATTAGTATACCTTTCCTACTTTCATCCTTAACCTTCCTTGGGTTTCTTCCTCCTCGAGCACCTTTCTTCTCTTGTTATTTGTAGTATCGGCTCTGAAGTTCGTGAAATATTCCTTTAAATGCGCAAATCCGTTCTATTCTTAAGTCATCTTTTTGGAAAGCTTGTCCATGTCCGAGGCAACCGTGTTGATTTGACCACACACTTATCCCTTTACATACCTTTCAAGGGCTGGAAATCTCTTAACAGTGGCGCAAGGCCTAACCATTCTTTCTCTTACTTCACATTCCTCGTCGTGGTCACTATCTTTTTAGCCCCACTTATCGAAGCCTATTCTCTGACCCCACATATTCCTCTTTTGTTACATCTTTGCCACACTTTATCCATTTCGCATGCCTACCCTCAATTTTTTTTTGTCACTTGAACTTCGTTACCTTGTTCGATTAATGCCTTCCATATACTGCAACGCTGGTTACCGGGATACGCATACCCGCTGATATAGCCACGTATGGGATACCATATGCATACGTATATATATAATTACTACCATCTCGCTTACAAAATATTTCCAAATGCTATTCAAACTCACCCTAATTCTAGAGCTGTGATGCACGTTCTTTCTCTTCACCGGTCTAGTCCACCTCGTCCTACGCGACCTCTTAAGGTCTCCGACCACTCCGCATACTCCAATCTTCCTTAGGCTGCTCTAGCTTCTCATTTTCCTCTTATATCTAAATTTATAGGACTTTTTGTACACTTCCCAGGGGGTCACCCATCCTAGTATTTCTCTCACCCCAGCACGCTTAACCTCAAAACTCTGATGAAATCCGGTGCGTTAATGCTGGTATAATCGTATCCACCTCACCGCATGACCTTCACCACAAAATCTAAAGCAAGTTGATGTGTTGACAGATTTCAAAACGTTCTCGTAACGCATCTCCCTCCGAATTTGAAGGGTCTCTTACTCTTCCGACCACACAATTACTATTTTGGCCTTTTTAAATTCTCAATATTCACCTTTCATCTGTATGTATGACTACTTTCCGTCCTATATTTCCAGATTCTCCATAGTATCGAACACACCTTGGTCGCCGTTACTTATAAATACTCGGTTATCGGCCTCTTTGGGTTTCCGCTCGCCACTATTAAATAATAATCTACAGCAAATGCACATACATAAAAAATTCCAATAAGGACTCATATACCTGTAGCCGATCGGTCTCTAGTCTGATCTGGTGGACTATAAAATGAAGTGTACTCCTCGTCATCGTCTACCTACCATTCGCTCGTCTGGCCTTTATCATCTCTCTCATCTGAGTCTGACGGATATAAACAACCGGACAACTCTTGGTTTATCGATGGCCAAGATAAAGGGCTAGAGTAATCCGTAACTCTCACCAGGGAGGCTGGTCTAACGTAGTGCTCTGACATAGGAGCAGCTAGTACGGCCTCGGAAATCTCGTCCTCCGGTGTCCCAGATGAATACTCGGACGGACCGTGTCATCGCCGTCCCTCCGGGGGGTCCTCCTCCCTGGGAGTCAAAAACTCTGGAGGTTTCCGTTCTTTGGTCCTCTGAGGGATCAGTCCCCATAGAATAACTAAGGCTCGTCCTGCTCGGTCTTGAAGCTTGGGTCCTGAATCTACTCTCGGGGCCTTCTTAGCACCCCCACTGTCTGAAGCTGATCTCTTCATCTCAGTCTGCACTTACTTGCAGGAAAAAGGATCAGAAGTGGTCTTTCCTAGACTCTGGCTCTATCGCACGATCTAAGATAGAAGGAAGGTCAATGATTCCTAAATGCCCTGCAGCTTCCTGTTTATAAACGTGGCCGGCTTCACACCCATAAACAGGACTCTACCGGACACGGTCTGTAGACAATCCCTAGGACGAACTGCTCTGATACCACTTTTGTCACGACCCAAACCGATGGGCCGTAACAAGTGCCCGACCACTACTAGCCAAGCACTCCTATGCTTGCATTTACTGCTCACTGACTATCCACGGGCCCATACACAATACAATCGAGCCGCATCTTGTCTCTCGAACAATCAACACAAAAGACACCGTACCGGGAACTCGTGAGCCGATTTGCCACCACACATATATACTGTACAACAAAATACACGCCGACGAGGCTGCATAATATCACGACTACATATCACTGTCTACAGACCTCTATGGAGTACAAACTGTAGAAATGACAGGACAAGGCCCTGCCGTACCCATATATGTACGTAACCGGATAGCGTACCAAAAGGACTGAAGCTCCGAATCAATGGAGCGTATCGACTGCCACTGAGGGGAGGTCCTACAGCTGTGAATCGTCCGACAGGCTACCTGATCCTGCGGGCACAAACGCAGCGTCCACAAGAAGGGACGTCAGTACGAGTAATGTACCGAGTATGTAAGGCATGAACAGTAACATAATAAGGGATGTAAAGTATGAACAATAATAGAATGGAAATATGGAGCATATCGTGAGATAAAAGAATAACCTGTACATGTGAGTGCCTCTTAGGGCGGATGCCATGCATGCTAGCTTTCTTTTGAAAAACATTTCTTGTTCATATTTACAAAAAATAGAACATATCATATTGCCGAGGCATCGGCTCCGATCCATTTAACCACATATGTCTCGCGTCCATGCATCCCGCGTTCGGGATGATATCACATTATACCAACTGATCAGGTGGTTACGCGTATATAACGCTCTGGCCCTTTTTCCCATATTCCCCATTTACATATACACATATCATATACATATATCATATAAGCAGCATGCAAGAGAGCCCAAAGAAAAGTTATGTCTCTATCGGAGTGACGTAAGGTCGGTAACCTCCGATAATATTATGTAATAATCATGGTCGCTTTGTCTCACCTTGAAGGAACAATTATTATAAGGTGGGACTATCAATGAAGAATAACATCAAGAGAAAACATAGAATAGGATAATAAATCTCATAAGTCATCAATTCATATAATTTGGAATCTTTAAAAATAGTTATCATCCATAAGTAAAATTGAGAAATCCAGAAATAGCTCAATATTCTCATAACGTCATTGAAATCGTAAACTTGAAACCTTTAAACACGGAATAATCATCATCGTAGGAAAATATTCCCATCTTTGACATCATCATTATGATTGTGAAAATAGGTTCATCGTTGTTATCATAAGAGGTCACGGAGCCATAAATCTCTGATTTAGAAAATATGAACATTTTAGAAAACATTTATGAATTATTAGGAAAAGAATTATGCCTTGGAGTCATAAACATCTAACTTTTGAAAACAAGGTAGATATGGAAATATTTATGAAATCATAACATCGGAATCATGCCTTTGAAAGAAAGGGACGAGCCTTAACATACCTTTCGGTCGCCTTAGTCGTTCAACGCTTGGCCTCCCAGGCTCGTAAATCTATATTCAAGAAAATTTATACTATTGTTAGACTCATCTTCATAGGCATATCTTAAGCCCTCAAACTAGCTCTTTCTAGAATCTGCTGAAGTTTCGGCAGCATCTCCCCTGTTTATATGCCTAGCCCGAAATTATAATTCAGCAACCTACAACAACAACAACAATGACGACGACAATAACATCATTTCCAACACTAATATGTACCATCAAACATCCCACACGATGTTTTCTAATCAATTTCCACAACCAACCAAGTCGCTATACAATTGTTTAATGACTTTATCTCCGTAAATAGACCAAAATTAACTTTAATAATAGGAGATTCATACCTTATTCTTGTCAAAACAGTGATATCTTCAATATCCATCTTGAATCCACCGCAAAACCATACTAGAATCACATCCATGCGTTTATCCGAGCTTCGATTAATACTCCGTCGCTTGAAAATTGCTTACTTTGTGATTCCCTCTCTCTCTCTCTTCAATTTTTTGGAAATTTCTGGGCAAATCTGGTGAAAAAAAGGGGTTTTTACCCTTTATATAGGGTCAAATTCGGGTCGGGGTCACTGTAGCGGTACTGTAGCACGCGTTTCTGCTCTGTTAGCTGAACTTGTAACGTCCATAATTCTCTACTCCGATGTCCTATCGATGAGTGGATTGTCTCGTTGGAAAATAGACTCGACGAACTTCATCTTAGGCTTTTTTTTCAGCTTAAAACATTTCATATGCCAAGAGATATTTGTCCCCCAAGTTGGATCAAAATTTTCACACAAAACATTACCCATCCTTTCTCCAAAGTCGTATTACTTCATTTCTTCCACTCATTTCCTTATAAAACCTTTCGGTATACCTTATATACATCCTTCACTCATTAAATATACCTAATAATGCTTGCTCCTCATATTCCAAAGTGGTTTTACTTAACCCTACCGCAACGTACTTACATTTCAAATTTGATAAGTGCTCTTCGAAGATACGGGGTGTAACACATACAATTGTCTACAGACCTCTCTTTGGAATGGAAGCTGTAGAAAGGACGGGATAGGGCCCCGTCATACCTATCTATATACATCTCAAAATAATGGCCTACCAAAATAGACTGCAACTCCAGATCGAATGGAGTACACTGATCTCTGCTGGATAAGGGTCCTACTAAGCTATACCACCTCCCTGTCTACCTATACCTGCGGGCATGAACACAGCCCCCCGAGCAACGGGGAGTCAGTACGGATAATTTACTGAATATGTAAGGCATAAAGAAAACATGTATATATGTATAGAAATCATGAATAATATCTAAACTCATAAGCTGAAATGACTATCTGCATGAATCTGTATGAACTAGTATCTGTCTGCATCTGATACGAATCTGTATGTCAGGAAGTATGGACATGCATATATACATATAGATATCTAGTAGGTACAAACCTCATTGTCACATCGTAAGCCACACCTTCACCCCCTGTCAAGTGTGACTTTCTCATGTATATATCCCAGCATCATAGGCCACTCATGGACCACTCATAGGCCATACCTTCACCCCTGTCAAGCGTGCCTTTCACATATAAAACGTAATATCACAGGTCACACCTTCACCCCCTGTCAAGTGCGCCTTTCACTCATACCCCTGAGAATTGGGAGTGAATGCGTAGTGCAAGTAAAACTGAACAACAGGATTCTCAAAACAATATAATGACAATTTGCCTCTCATTGGGCCTTACTTAACGCATACTACTAGGACAGGAAATCACAAGATCTGTATATGAGGAAAATATCATAGCCGGGGTACGGGAACACCAAGACTGTATTTCTCCTAGTGCTTATAAGAATAGAGTAATAGGGAAACTCTGTTACACGTTTGTTCGTTCATATCATAGGATCATGCCAAAATGAAAGAAAGGGAAAACCTTAACATACCTTGAGATATATTCAATCGTCCAACTCTTATTCCTTAAACTCGTAAGTCTACAATTAAGATAAAATAGGCCTTAATTAAGCTATTCACCTTACTCACTAATCATCATAATTACAAAAGAGCTTAACAACTATGGACAACATATCCCTTGAAAACGTAGAAAACCCTCAACTCCTAATTCCATCCAATCTCAACCACAATATCAATGATAACAATAATGGCAACACTTACATAACAAGATATACCCAAACACATCCCTCAATCATCTCTTGACATAACCCCAAAAGCACTATTTAACCTTTCATTGACTTATCACTTTCCTAGCTATCTTCTCTTCACTTGAACTACCAAAACTCTTGGTAACTAACTTAAATACAAGGGTAGAAACCATTTACATACCTTGGGGGGATTAAAATCTCAAACCCTAGCTTCAAATCCAACTCTTCAAGCTTCACAACTTCAATAAAACCTTAGGAAGAACCTTCCCTTTACTGGCTCGGGGTCACGGGGCTCGGATCTTACCTAATCTTCAGCAATGATGATGGGAAATCTTGGGAGAAAATATAATAGGGTTTCTCTGATCTAGGAATGAGAAATATATGAAATAAAGTCGTGGTCCACGTGTTTATACTTGGAGAATTAACTGTTTCAGTGGTCCGGTTTGATGAGCGGGTCGATGACCCGTCGACGTGTCGACGGTCCGTCGACGTACTCGTCGACCTGCGCCTGCAGAATGCGGGGCTACGGAACCCTATCGACGCCGTACAATGACGGTCCATAGACAAGTTCGACGACCCGTCGATCATGACTGGTGTCTGCAGACTTTTCCAATTCGGTTCAGATCGCGTCGATTCGATTCGTTCAACTTCTAACCCTGTAAATCACCAGGAATTCCTGCTGGTACCATTGCACACGGGGTAGGACACTTTCTATCTCCAAAACTCGGGCTCGGGTCTCAATTCCCAAGGCATACCCAACTAGGAAATCATAAGTTCTACCACTACGAAAACGAGGGGTGTAACATAACATAGTTTCTTCCTTATTTTCCTAGTATAAATAGTAGGCTAAACATTTCATTACATAGATTTTTTATGAATATGAATGTTGTTTTCTCTAGAGAGAGATTTAAGAGGCTTTGGATAAGCTTTTGTTGAACCTTGTTTTGGAAAAGTGGGTTGCTAGGGATTGTGTTACAATTCCTTGAGGTCTATTTTATAGGTTTAGGTGCTTTTGTATGGTTAATTCAATTGAGGTCTTAGCTTTAATATAATTTTGGTTGCTTTTGATTCCATCTTTTGTGTCTACCTTCTATCCTTTATTTTATTGTTCTTAGTTTCTTGTTTCCGCGTCTTCAATATTGTATCAGGTATGCCTGAGTACTGGGTACTCAGTGAATGTCTAAGGGGCAATAGTTAATAAATTCAAAATAAGATAGTTATAATAAGACTTGTGAATCAATATTAGTAAAACTGTTTGAAATTAAGATATAGAGCAAACGTCATCACCTTAGTAGAACTTTCTATGAACACCCAAATAGACAAGAAATATACCAAATTCAATCCGTCAAACCTTTTACCACATAAATTTTTTTAATCATGAACTTGTGAGCATCACAAACCATTCACAGGCAGCCAAAAGATCAACAAATGCTAACTCATGCTCGAACAATCAAAAGTGATAAGGTAGGATCCATAATGGCTAATCGTCCTTTGGACTAGTACAGCTTGCCCATATAGGCCCAAACACAAACAAATACTTGTCATGGCATATTAACCGAATAATCAATCTTGGCTTATAGCCGACTTCACTTCTCAAGTCATCTTTTCACAATAGAGGTATTTCAAGTCACAATCAATTTAGAAACCTTATCAAATCACTTAGTTTGTTTTAAGTTCAATAAAACCCATTCAAAGGTGAAACACGTTTAAAGCTTCAATCTTTAGAAAATAAGTTCAATCTTCCCATAATAGGGAAAAAACACGTTTCACATAATAGTATAATTCGTATAAGGTTCAATGCGGGGTTGACCCTACACGCACATGACCTTATTCATTATCCCCTTTTTATTTGTGAATAAATTTAACAATAATACAACTACCAAACTAGGAATTCAACATGTACAAACAACCGAAAAGAGGATTCTAAAGACCAATCATGTTTTCAAAATATTCTTAAGAGTAGATGTATTTCAAATGATGTTTTCAAAGTATAGATGTATATCAAAACTGTCACGACCCAAGCCGATGAGTCATGATGAGTGCTTGACCCCTAATGACCAGACACCCCTACACTGGCTTAACTATCACATAACAACAGGGTGGCCCATATCTGACTCATATCCAACTGTATATATGTGTATATATATATATACGCAAAACACTGAAATGACGGATGCAAGCGCTAAGGTCGCTATATATGCTATACACAAAAAGAATGACGTACCGACAAGGCTACATCATGTACCAACTACATACAACTGTCTACAGACCTCTAATGGAACAAAAAGCTATAGAAAGGATAGGACAGGGCCCCGCCATACCCATATACATGTATATGCATCTCAAAATAGTATACTAAAATGGACCCCAGCTCCGGATCAAGTGGAGCGCACCAACTATAGCTGAGGGGAAGTCCTACTGAGTTGGATAGTCTCTCTGTCTATCTGAACCTGCGGGCATGAACGAGCCACCTGAACAATAGGGGAGTCAGTACGGATAATGTACCGAGTATGCGAGGCATAAGAATAACATATACAAATAAGAATCATGAAAGGAATCTTAAACTATAACGAACGGACTGTCTGAATGCATCTGTATGACTGAAGATACCTATGCGGTATATGATATGTATGCACTCTGTAAAAATAATATAACTGATAGTGCTATGGATCGTACAGCCCGATCCATATATCATATAATCCCGCGTCCGGGCATCCCGCATCCGGGACGATAATAATCTCACGCCGCCCAGTAGTGGTATCGAGTCTGGCTAAATAGGCACGGTGTTATCATTATCCATAAGTTGCCCACCGAAGTGGTGTCATGTCCGGCAAAATAGGCACGGTGTTATCATTATCCATAAGCCGCCCACCGAAGTGGTGTCATGTCCGGCAAAATAGGCACGGTGTTAGAAAATAATTATACATATATATATAATGCATGAAAGACTCATGAAAATATACTCCGGATTACTCTAGATAACAAAAGATCGCTAGAAGTCATGGACATGAACATAAGGAATCAAGGATACGATAAATCCTGTAATATCTAAGAGTAGAGTCTTTGGAATTTGCTTGCTCACTTGTTCGTTCGGATAGTAAAGATCATGTCAAAAGAATAAAAGGAACAACCTTAACATACCTTGGAGTCTACCTAATGTCCGATGCGTACTTCCCGATCTTGTAACATTACAACCAAGATAAAACGAATTACAATTAGGCCGTCCCTTACTACCTATTTCAAGTATGTATGAAACTTAACGAAATTTGGGCAGCATTTCCCCTATAATTTTTACTCCTATCCAACTCCCAAACGGTGAACAACACACAAAACATCATCAATAACAGCAGTAACAACATATAGTAGCATAAACAAGTAGAAATCTCTCCAAAATTCCAATCGAAACAGCCTTCAAGGCAACCACATCAACAAGCTAGTTTAGATCTTTCATATCATGTTTTCCTTCACTTTAAACTAAGGAATTCATTCACAACAAAATTATGTTAATGCTTTTATATCCAAATATAATCAAATCCAAGCCAAAACATCTCCCAAAACCGCCCCTAATCTTAGTTTGACTCAATTAACTCACCGCTTCCATAACTATATTTCCTTCACTTTAAATCACTAAAATTCTTGGTAATCAACTTAATAGAAAAGATAAGAATAGTATACATACCTTAAAGGGGTTGGAATTCCAAGAACCACTCTCCAAATTCAACTCCTAAGCTTAACAACTTCAATAAAAAAAAAAAACCCTAGGAACAAGTTTCCCTTCACTAGCTCGGGTTTTCGGGGCTCGGATCTTACTTGGATGATAAAGAAAGCTTGGGAGAGGATTGATGAGAATTAGGGAGTGTTTAGGGTCTGTTGGTGTGGGTTGGAATGAAAAAAATCACGAAATAAATGCATATATACATCAGCTACACCGCCTAAAAATTGACGGGTCGTCGATGTGCATCGACGGATCATCGACACTTCGACGTGTCTATGTGGTAATTCAGATCTGTCAGTTGTTTGAAAAGTAGAGTCGCTGAACCTATGAATGCATAGGTTATGGCTTCAGTAATATTCTAGGAGATATGCCTCCCCAAAGTTGACTCAAAATTTCTGTCCGGAATTCTGCCGAATTTTCTCAAAGTTTTAACAAACTTAATTTCTTCAATTCGCTTAACATCCAACCTTCCGATACTTACCAAATATTATACCAATCTCTTATGTATGAAGAATGAGCATGAATAATTCCTTATGACCTTGACGACAACCTCGCCTTTTAAGTCTTCGTCAACTAACTCACGACGAAACTTTACATATAAAAGTACGGGGTGTAACATCCTTCCCCCCTTTGGAACATTCATCCTCAAATGTTAAACTGGTTTTGCATTCTCAATACTTCCTCAAGCATTCTCTTGTTGAATCATGCGCTATACATACCTTCCTCACAACAGGTCATATCTAATCGTACTTTCATTCTCGTTTCTTGATATATCTTCATTGCTTCTGCTCTTTTTTTTTTTCACACGTACTCTAATCATTTCCTTGACTTATTTTTACTCGCACCTTGCATTGAACTCGCTAATAGCACATGCCTTCTTATCTTATTCTGGAGCTTCAAATGAGACACCAAACGGTCCTTATTTTCCCTTTTTCTTTCCTAGCTAGACCATTTAATACCTGAGAGCCCTAAGTCGAAGAGTGTGCTTTTGAGTATTTAAAGCCCCGTTTTATCACTCTTTCTTTATCCTTATCACGAGCCTTGAAACTTTTTTTTTTATATCTAAATTGCCAATTTCTTACCTTCACCTTGCGCTATATCTATGAAATTCTCCTCCTGGTTTGTCCTTCGCGTAATATGACCCCATTGGTTTGAATGCTTTCCTTGAGATATCACATCATCTCATTGTTTACTAAACCATCATTTGATGTCGGTAGCCCTCCTCAAATTTTTATACTCTTGCCAACTTAGAGTTGTCACTGTTGTGCACGATACGCTTCTACGTTCTTCTCACTTCTATCTCTACGATGATAGGATCGTTTTACATCCTTTACTAGCCATTGTGGCTTTCGCCTTTGTAGTTTACCTATCTTGTCGTTCATCTCAAATCGTTTTCCCTCGAACTCCTTACAAAATTAAGCTTAGTCACAAGTTACTTCTTATAAATACTCTATGTGCTTTGCTTTTCGCAATGGTATTCTGGGAGTTGTCATATGCTTCATCCTAAATACCACTCTTATTAACCGACGTTCTACAAATTCCTTTAATCATATTCTAACAACAATATACTTAGGGAAACTCTAATCTCCTTATTGCAAATTGAAACTCAACTTTAGGATTAACACGCTCGAATGATAACTGATTATAGGCATATCTGATATTCCTATATCTGGTATACTTGTAAACTCCATGACGCATAGCTCATATAGGGAAGCAATAAAGACATGCTACGTCATATTGGCAAATCTCAGAATAGCCTCACAGGTTTCGCTGGCAAGGTTTTATTTCTTCGTTCAATCCTTTCTTACATTTGAATTCTCCGCCGTCGTTCTCCCAATCATCTACCATGTTACTCACGGAAGTCTCTTAGCGTATACTCCCAGCTTCACTCTTTGTTGTCTCGCTTCTGTCTTAGTATTCACCTGAAGATTCCACTTCTCGTTGTCATTTTCTTAACATGGGGTTCCCTTCGTTATTCATTTCTTATCAAGGTTTCAAATCTTGTTCGTCTCACAACCTTAATTCCTTTCTAAACGTAATTTATCTGTCCAAAATAACTCATGATCATCCTGCCCTTTTTAATGATTATGACTCATAAACATTCTATCTTGATATTGGCTATTGCTCTCAAATTTATTCTCCCCCCCCCCCCTTAATAGCTTCTTCTTATCGTGATAGAACATCACAAACACCTTACTTATATCCTTTATCCCCGATGTTTATTCATAACAACCTTTGGAATCCTAAACATAATTCAGCTACATAGGAATAATGCTTCGTAATGTCCTTTGCTCACTCTCCACTCATCCTTTAACTTCTTTGTCTTTTGCCATCTTGCTTTTAGTTATCAATTCATTATCCTATTCTTCCCTTACTCATCATTCACTCCATGTTATTTACAATGACCTCTTCTTCGTACAATCATTTTCTTAGCCTATCCTCAATCCTATATAACATTTTCCTCATTCATTACCTTATGTCGTTATCATGAGCCCATAGGATTTGGTCTATCAAACATATAAACTTTAGTTATCAACAATGAATCTATCTCTGATCCGCTAACCTATACTCGTACTATACATATATGCAACTACAAATTCCGCGTTGTACCTTAATAAAGCATAGAGGTCAATATATAGTATCTCAAAAGCTCAACCACTGCCTCAACCTTCTTTGGTGGCGTCAACACTGTTAACGGCGGCGTTAATACTGTTGACGACCGTCAACTTACAGGCGTCAAGTTGCAGCAGCCTCTAATTCTCAAGGTTGATTGACAATGCAAGGTTGACGGACCGTCGACCATGTTGATGGCTCATCAATCTTCCCGTCAAGTTGCACAGTTCTCGGCCTTCTTTCGAAGTCAATTCGTTTAACCTCTAATCCTTTGATACTTAGCAGTCATGAGCTCATACCTTGGTACACATAAAATAACATACTCAACACCTCAAAAGCTCGAAGATAAATCATAGTACTCGAGACCAATGCGACTCATTTATATATATAGACCTTCAAAACAACTTGTCTCTCTTGACTTTCCCTAACTATTTGGGTCCTCTTTTAATTTCTCCTCGCAGGAAACATGTTAATTCTTTCTCGTACTTCCATATCCGCTTCCTCACTTAAGCATAGCGCCATCTTACTATTTCTCTCTCCTCACATAGGGTCATTGCTAATTCCTCCTTCAATCACCCATTACTAAACTCCTTTGATCTACAATGACATCTTACCCTTGCAGCACACATATACTTAAATGGCTTAGATTTTGCACACAGCCTACAAAATACATCCAATACCTCACAAGCTACCCATAAAACCCATAAAATACATATGATACACAACTCAGCCACACATCGCTATTGGTATAAAAGGGGATATAAAACAATAAAGTTCACTTCATATGCCATATCTGGGCATCCTTCTTGCAAAACATCAAATTTATTGCCTAAACCTCCGTTAATCAATCCTCTTAAATGAAAATTCATATACTCATAACACGTTCTTTCTGCATACGCTCCTTTACTCCTTTCTATAATTAACCAATCAAATTTGCATTTCATTATTACTATCAACATTAGCTATAGCTAGATCACCAACTGGCGTAAACGCCTCAACGGTTTAATCGATTCAGGCTCTATCCCAAACGTACCGGCAACAAATGGAGTAACATGTAACACATAAACCCCGGATCAATCAATATATATACATCATAAAAAAATGCTGGTAACATACCTGTGACAATATCAGGGAAAGACTCGAGATCCTATCGCCCAGTCAGTGCATATATATGAGGCTGAGGGCCACTCGAACCGGTCGCCTCTCCTCGATCCCTACCATGGCCTACTGGTACCTGTGAACCTTGCCTCAAAGGGCATACAGAAAATGAAAAACCAGTTGTTAATCCTGTGGGCTGAACCCTATCTCTACCACGCATCGATGGACAGTCCTGTCACACCCTAATTTTCGATAGGGCATGATGGGCACCCGACCCTTACTTAGGGCCGAGCGAACCCGCTGACTCTCGTCATATTCATAACCATACTGGGCCCGTAAATATGACACAAGTACATAAAAAAAAATTGAAACAGACATGCCTTTCATCTTTGTCAAATCAAATGAAATTAGCATCGTACGAAATCTGTAAACATCTGTAGTTCGTAACATGATGCATGATAATACATCGGCTTACATAGCCGCGTACAAAACTGACATATCACACACATGACACTGTCTGCAAAGTCTCTACCAACATCTCAGATACCATACAAAAGTACTCAGACTCGGCAGCACTCCGGAGGAAATGGAGCTCGCCAATCCGGTGGAACGTCTTCCACTAACATCATCTACTCATCGCTGGGTACGCGCGGCATGAAACACGGCCCCCGAAGAAAGGGAGTCGATACGGAATATGTGCGAGCATGTAAAGCATGACATACGAGAAAACGAGGTCATAACCAAAGTAAGGAGTGCGGAAAATGAGCATAAAAATCCGAATACCAAAGTGCTTGAAGTACAAATCATACATAAGCGGTACCGAAGACAAATGTGATAATCCGAATGCCAAAATGCTTAGCTTTCTTTTGTAAAATGTTTATGTCTCATATATATAGAACAAATCATATGAGCTGACATTAACCGACTAATTATAATCCAGACTGTCAAAATCACATATCATATGCACACATATCGTGTCCCGGCCCTCTAGTGAGGGACTCGGCAAATAAGATCATATCATCATATTATTACATATCACATACCACATATACACACACCGCGGTCAAGTACCCAGCGGCAATATCACATATACACATACCGCGGCCAAGAACTCAGCGGCAATATCACATATACACATACCACGGCCAAGAACCCAGCGGCAATATCACATATACACATACCGCGGCCAAGAACCCAGCGGCCAATAGCACATATACACATACTGCGGACAAATACCCAGCGGTCAATATCACACATACCGCGGTCAAAATATCCAGCGGCAATATCACACATACCGCGGTCAAAATATGTCACGACCCAACTCCGTAGGCCGCGACTCGTGCCCTAACTGGGCACTCATACGTACCCTATCCTATACTAGCAAAATATTAAAATTAAACAGAAATAATAATTTAATGATGTCCAGTGAATATGGCGCACGAAGGCCGATAAGGCCGTCACAAAACATAAATAAGCTCTAAACGTACGCAAAACTCACAAAGCATATACAGAACCCACACTATATGTCTACGGACTCCGTACCGAACCAAAAGCATAATCACATGACGGGACGGGGCCCCGTCGTACCGAATAAATATGTACATATAAAACGAGAAAAGTCTATACCAAAATAGGGGCTCGGACAAAGGAGCACTTCAATCGTGACGACGGATAGCCTAGGCGAGCGGATCAATAAATCAAGCGTCGGTACTGCGTGGCATGAACGCGGCCCCAGAAAGAACAGGGGGTCGACCGAAAATGTCTTGAATATGTAAAGCAAAACCGTAACAACAAAAATGAAAATCGAACGAGAATGTACGGAGAACGAACGTAATACATAGGTAATCAAAAATGCATATCGAAACCATAGACGATGCATGCGAGAAAACATATGCCAAATCCGGTCCGCTATGGGACTCGGTGAAACGAACATAGGCGCCCCCGCCTCCGGCGCCAAAACACATCATACTTCGAGTAGGGAATATCTCCGAAACAAATCATAACATACCAAGTGGCCACATCACATCACATAATCGGATATCAGAATATATGTACATGGCACATCATACTTCGGACCCATGTACATGTCATACTCCGCCCTCACACCGAGGCACGGCGAACATGCGGAGGAAGGCGCTTAATAACAAATCCGGCCCGGCTCGGGGGAAACATTGAGGCATCCACGAGTGGAGTAGTGAGAAACCAAATGCAATAAAAATAACATATATGTTTCCAGAGACTCAATGAGGCATATCGAATAACAAGTCAAATCGATGAAATCGGACGGAGACATAGCAAGTGAGTTCGGATGTCATAACGAGCTACGAAGCATGACTCTTCGAGATCGTTTCCAAGGTCCAAAACAATTCATAAGACTTAATGGAATATTTGAAACAATTTTCTAAGAATAGATAAAGAAGTGGTTAAAACATTTCCTTTAAAACCACTCGAAAACAAGTCATAGTCACCAAAGGGTAGAGTCGGAAATAGTGGGCCCACCTCGGGTCAACCGAGGGGGTGGACACAAATTATGTATAATAGGCTTTATGAAATCGCTTATGAAGGTTTTTAGGGTAATCGGATTTTACTTGCACAAGTTCTAGGTGTTTAGACATTTTCCTAACTACTTACAACTTAACTAATTCAATTCTACCGAAAGAAAATGGGACAATTTCGAACGTGGATTCCGAAGAGTAGAGTTGTCCCCGAGGTCCGAATTCAAGCCTAGTATACCTAGGACATGCCAAGAGAAGGGAAGCGAGAGCTTTACATACCTTTCGCGCTTGCTAAGCTCGTCGAAACTCCGATCTCGTTTCGTCGAAAATGCTGCAAATGGTCATCTTTACCAGTTACTATTCATGCAAGTTGACATTTCAATCTTTGGTTTCTATCTGGCTACCGAAATTTCGGCAGCACTTCCCCTATAAATACGACACCCCCGAGATTCAACTCGGCTCAACACAACTAACAACAACCCAACAACCACACCAAGAACATCAACACTCACTACAAACCGCAACATAACATAACTAGTTTACTTTCCGACATGACGCGACAATTTCCATCTCGACTTCACAATTCCAAATCAATATCAATATTTCCATATACACGTACAAATTTGAAATCATTCAAACACAAGCCAAAAATATTTCAAACCTTACATCCAATATACAATAATTCCATATTCTATCCAAAATCCTTATACATGCAACCAAATCATCCCAACATATTTTCTACATACTAATTCATTTCCAACAACCACAATCTACACTCAAGCAACTTCATTTTCTTAGTATCATAAAATCACATTAATACGACATAATTCTCTACATTATATTTTTTATGCAATCTTAACTCATACATGCTCCCTTTACTTGCAACGATCATAACGACGCAACTAACACATTAAACAAAATAATTTCAACATGTTTCCTCCTACCATATACCACACGGCCATAGGCCAAATTCCAACTACATTCAATTTCATTCAACTTCCATTTCCAATGTGAATTCCACAACAACTACAGCCATAATACAACATAAAATTCAACATAACCACACTACACATTGAGACACACACACGGCCACATGCACTCTTGCACTCCCACCATGCAAACTTCCATATTACCATATATTCTACTCTTTTACATACACTACAACACAAACAAACCTTCACAACATAATTAGAAGGAATGAATTCTCACCTTTTCCTTCCAACTTCTTCACTTGCCTTAAGTGTTGAATTGAGGAAACCAATGCTTATTCTTCCAAATCAATTGCACCAAGTTGTAAAGGGACCTTGAATTAGTATGAAAACCGCAAGAAACAAATTTTTGGATCAATATTTTGGGAGGTAAATTTTTGGAGCATGGGCCGAATGCCCTTCTTTTTTTTTTCTTGTTTTTCTCCTTCTTGCCTTTGTCTTGAATTTTCTAGAGAGCACAATGGACACTTGGTCCCTTTATAATGCTTGATCACATGACTTAGTCACATGACTAAGTCATGGATTTGGGCTAGGCCTTGGCCGGCCACCCTTGGCCTTGGGCCAAGGTTGCTTCTCTTTTTTTTTCCAAGCCCAATTTCCTTAGCCCATACTTTGGTAATTCATGAAACCTTCTTCCAAAATTCTAATTTTGCCCTTAGACTTTTCCAATATTTCCACGTCTAAATTGTTCCATAACCAACTTATGAACCAAACAAGATCAATACATTACATTGTCCTTAATTTGTCTCGAAAATCCCGAGATTCCCAAAGGTGAAAAATACGGGTTATAACAAAATATCCAGCGGCAGCATTACATAGTGCGCACGATCACACAACCGGCTCGGGACTCGGCGAAAGACATACAACAAAATGCACAAGCAAAATCGTGGGAAACCATATGCAATGCAAAACATTTACACAGACCCAATAGGATAATCAAAACAAATTGTTATTTCAAAATCGAATCAATAATCAAATCAGGTTTTCTTCCGAATATCACTCGGGAACATATCAAATCGAACTTCACAAACCAAGGTTACGTATCAGAATCATATGCATTGAAATCCTCATTTTAGACTTAACAGATAAGTATATAATCAAATTCGGGGTCGGAAAAATAGTCATATCAAATTCTTTCAAAAGCCATCAGAACCATACAGAAGGAAATCGCGGGACCCACGGACGAGCGTCAACCCAATCCGGGCCCGCCTACGAAAATCATAGTCACTATACGTTATGGCATCATTTACGAGCATATCAAAGCCATCCGGTTCTGTCTGTGAAAGTTACGGACGTTCGTAGTTACAAAACTCTTTTGAAAGCAAAACTTTTTATACAACATTTGAAAACCAATCATACAAAGACATATAAACCATATAAGGATGCCATCATCAAGAAGCAAATAAGTATCGTAAACATGCTCGGACTTTAAGAATAGAATTATCCCCGAAGCTCATAACATATCATCACTTAGCCATATCTAAGACATGCCAAAAGAAGGAAAGGTAAGCTTCACATACCTCGTTCGCTTCCTACGCTAGTCAACCTTAAGGCTCGAGCTTCCAACAATCTACAATAACGTCATTAGGCGTCAACCATTAGTCATACCCATTTAAGAATCCGACTCCAAGCCGTCACTTATTTACAGAAATTCCGGCAGCATCTACCCTATAAATCCAACAACCCCGAGAATTCAACTCGGCCAATCATAATAACAATATCCATAAGTAATTCCAAACGCATTCTAACATTAATAACCCCTTTCTACATAATTCGACGACATTCATGCATATTCAATTCAACTTCATGCGTTCAAACTAATATCAACGATCGCATATTCAAATACCAATCCAAAACCATTCAAACACGATTCAAGAACATTTCCAACAATCCGCACAATATTTCAACAATCCAATTAATGCTCTACTCCACCCGAAACCTCAAATTTCCATAAGAACAACAACAATACATTTTCTTCCTTCCAAATTCATGAACTACATTAAGAATCCATTACTTCCATAAATTCAAGAAACTATATAAAAACTCCATAACAAGCCACAAACAACTATAACTTCACTTTAAACCATTAAACTTTCATTAGCACCATAGAATCCACAATACAACAATCCAAACATACTAAATAAATTTAGTTCTTTTCTTGTCACAAAATAGCCCATACTCACGGCTCAACATCAACATACAAAATTTCATGAATTTTATCCATTTCTACACACTATCCCCTCCGTTTTAATCCGTTAAAATTCTAAATACACTCGTTAACAACGAAAAGGAACCGTATTCATACCTTAAGCATGCAGCCCCCACGTTATCACTCTTCTCCTTGGTTGATTTTTAGCTTAAATTGAAGACAACGCAGTGTACAACACTTTTCTCTTCATGGGCTTCGGAATTCGGGGCTCAGATTTTGGTCAAAATTGGTTTTTCTTTTCTCCAAGGTTCTTCTCTCTCTCTTTTCAGAATTTTCTGGGTATTCTTGGTCTGAAAAATGAGAGGAAAGGGCTGAAATTAGACTTAAATAGGCATGGGTCATGGGCCTAACCCGATTGGGCCTGGTTTGGGCCTAGCCCACTGACCTTTCCGCCTTAAAACGTCCATATCTCCTTATCCCGATGTCACCTGTGGGCCCATGACCTATGGTTGGAAAGATAATTCAATTATCTAAAACTTCTATCTTTGGTTTTTTTCCAAATTCCAAACTTATAATACCGTTCTACGCCCTCGAAGTCGGATCACCCGAAAACATTACTTAAAAATATTTGTTTGGAGGACTTCCACTTTGATTTGGCTCAAGGGTCCTTCTTGAGTTATGTTTAACTTCGCATATGTGATTCATATAAATTGTCGTATGTCCCAAAAAAAAATCTCAGTGTGTGGACCTCACCTCAGCTTGCGAATAATCCGACGTACAAAAATACGAAATATAATGCTGTCAACGTGAGTTTAAATTATAAAAGATGAATAATTTGACTTGGTCATCCATAATATATGTTTGGCCCTTACAAATGTAAAATGAACACATGTACCATTCCATGTCTTGAAATTATTGGGCACCCTTAGGTGGGGCCCACGGCCACTTGGCCATTTTTGGCTACTTCATGAAATAATCTTCCAACTTTTATTCTCTAATTTTCCTTATTTCAATTTTTCCCTTAACACTCCATACCAATAAAAAGATGAACATGCAACTTATGCATTAAAATCAACAAAATCGAAAATTAAAAGTCTAGTCCATAACTTGTCGCAACCAACTTAGAATATTCCAACGTACAAAGTACGGGTTATAACAGTCACGCTGGATATGGCCTGGCTGACCGCAGGCATAACAAACACCTAAACCCAATCGGCACGGTCCCCCATGCAACCTACCAAACTGAGTATAACGTGGTATGGGTGGTCTCGTCTGACTGGAACCACTCCTAATATGAGAACTGGGAACTCTAGAACTCTAGGCTAGCCCAAAATAAGTAGACCTATCAAACCTGGGTCCAGGAAACTGCGGAGGCGCACTAGCTGCTGAATAAGCTAAGTGTCTAGAGAACTGCTACCTTGGGCCACCTCCGAACTCATTGTCAAACCTTGAGAACCGAAACCTCTTGCTCTGACTCCTACTACCATGGCTCGCACCCTGTCGCCAAGCCTGAGCGGCTATTAATTGGGTCAGCAAAAAGATACCTCTCTCATCTCCTAACCTGTGGCAACTGGTGGAGGAACTGGGGGTACTGGAGCTGGATTTGAGGCTCCTCTTCGCTCCTCTAAAACGGGTGGAGTATGAAGTTTGGGATAGGGTCTCACTTTGGGACTCGCCCCTAGCCCTAGTAATCCGTTGAGTATGGCTAGTAGCCTCACCAGCCACTTCCTTGCCCTTCTGGGCAGCTATAGTTTCCTTTTGGGGGCATCGCTGAAATCAGAACAAATCATTAGAAAGGGAATTCTTATCTCACCGCTCTATCGCACGATCTAGAATAGAAAGAATGGCAACAGCCTAAATGTCCTGTAGCCTCATACTTATAAGTGTGGTGCACAACACACCTATAAACAAGACTCTACTAGACACAGTCTGTAGACAATCCTAGGACGGAACAGCTCTGATACCACTCTCGTCACGGCCAAGCCGACGAGTCATGACGAGTGCCCGACCCCTAATGACCGGACAATCCTATACTTGCGTAACTATCACATAACAACATGGTGGTCCATATCCGACTCATATCCAACCGTATATATATATGTATATATATATATATATCCAAAACACCGAAATAACAGTGCAAGCCGACCAGGCTACTATATACGCTATACACAAAAAGAAAGAGAGCCGGCTAGGCCTCATCATGTACCAACTACATACAACTGTCTACAGACCTCTAATGGAATAGAAAGCTGTAGAAAGGACGGGACAGGGCCCCGCCATACCCATATACATGTATATACATCTCAAAATAGCATACCAAAATAGACTGCAGCTTCAGATCAAGTGGAGCGCACCAACCACAGCTGAGGGAAAGTCCTACTAAGCTGGATCGTCTCTCTGTCTACCTGAACCTGCGGGCATGAATGCAGCCCCCCAAACAATAGGGGAGGCAGTACGGATAATATACCGAGTATGTAAGGCATAAGAATAACATATACAAATAAGAATCATGAAAGGAATCTGAAACTCATAACGACCGGACTGTCTGAATGCATCTGTATTGTCACCACCCAACCCCGTAGGCCGTGGCTAGTGCCCGAACTGGGCACTCATACGCACCCACTAACCAGAAACAACATACAAACAGCTTATACATATACAAAGATCAAACGTCAGACCACAGCTAGCATAACCGGATCTTATACATACGGTGGAAAAGTAAAACGTCCCCCCGAATCGTCACAAATATATATATACATATCATTGTCACAACTTTCGGCGAGATGATATCGCACATACAAGCGCAAGGCCGTCATAATATAGGGGATGTCCACATCACAAATCACACGACACAATCGAACAAAGCTGACTACCCACAACCACACACATATGTCTACGTACCTCTAAGAGTAGTAACAATCATATGATGGGACGGGGGCCCGCCGTACCCATGAATAGACATATACATATGCATCGGAAGAGTCCGCACCAAAACATAGGCTCGGAACAAGGGAGCGCTCCATAACGCAGAATAGATATCCTAAGCCGACGGATCACCAAAGTGGGCGTCGTACCGCGGCATGAAACGCGGCCCCCCCCAAAGAAAGGGGGTCAGTGCGAAATATGTACTGAGTATGCAAAGCATGAAATACAGTAAACAGGATCATAGTCGGAACAAAAAGTACAGAAAGTAAGTGCAACATCCAGAATACCAAAATGCTTACTGATTAAAACATAGTCATGCATGGGGCTCAAGGAATATGGTTGCCCACCCGTCATTGGCGCCATAACATATCATACTCCAGAAGATTTCATATCTCCGTAACCCGACATAATCTCATAACACATCATAACGCCATAACACATCATAACACCAAATATAAACGGAACCCGACCCTTTAGCGAGGAGCTCGGTGAACCGTAACACATCATACTCCGGAATATAACATAGTGCGCACGACAACATAGCCGGCCCGGGACTCGGCGAAAGAATGTAACAACCATATGCACGAGTAGAGTCGTGAGTAACCATATGCATAAAAATCATTATTATAGACTCAAAAGATAAGTAAGTAATCAACGCTCGGAGGTCGGGATGATAGCCATATTAAGTTCTTTCAAAAAGTTGATAGAGCTATACAAAGGAAAGTCTCGGGGACCACGGACAAGTATCAAACCAATCCGGGCCCGCCTATGAAAGTTAGAGTCATTATACGCTACAGAACCTCCTACGAGCATATCGAGGCGATCCGGTTCTGTCTACGAAAGTTACGGCCATTATTAGACATGGAATCCTTTAAGAACAAAAATCTTTAGGCAACATTTGAAATCCAATCACACAAAAGACATAAGGACCATAATCCGACTACATAAAGAATGCCAACATTACGAAATGAATAAGAATCGTAGACATACTCGGATCGTAGGAATAGAGTTACCCCGAGGCTCGTATCATAGCCTACTTACAACTAAGACATGCCAAAAGAAGGAAAGGTTAGGCTTTACATACCTTGTCCGCATCCTAAGCTAATCCGAATTTAGGTCTCGGCTTCCCAACATCTACAACAACGTCATTAGATACCAAACATTAGCCATAGGCACTTGGAAATTCAATCCCAAGCTATCACTTTATTTACAGAAATTTGGGCAGCATTTCTCCTATGAATTCAACAACCCCGAGAATTCAACTCGGCCGAATCACCAGCAACAATACCTACAATCATACTAACAACATCACAATTAATCCAAAATACATTCTAATGTTAGTAACTCTTTTCTACATAATTCGACAACCTTCCATTTACATTCAACTCAACTACATACATTCAAACCAACATCAATGCTCACATGCTCAAGTACTAATCCGAAACTATTCAAACAAGATTAAAAAATACTTCAAACAATCCGCACAATATTCAAAACAACCCAACCAACATAACTCCACCCGAAACCTTCCAAATTCAATAAGATCAACAACGACATATTTCTTTCTTCTAAATTCATAAACTACACCAACAATCCACACATTAGCAACATCATTCTCATAAATTCAAGAAACTATGCTAAAATCACATTAACTTCTACAACAACCACCTACACGGTCCAACTTCAACATACAAAGTTTCATGAATTTCATTCTTTTCCACCCACTACAACATGCGTAAACCATCCATAACATATGAAAAGAAGATTAAACCTTACCTTTTCCACTTAGTTCTTCAACTTGGCTAGGGTTGTGCCTTGCAAGAATGAATGGTTTGATTGCTCCAACAACTACTGCACGTTGATTAGGACCTTCCAATTGGTTGAAAATCTAGAAGAAGATTTTTTTTTTTTATCAATTTCCATGGACATGAATTCAGCCAACTATGGCCGAATAGGGTTCCCCTTTTTTCTTTATATTTCTCCAAGCTTCTAAGTTGAGAGATGAATATTATGACTTGCTAGTCATCACTTGTTCATATATATAATTCATCCAAATGTCCCATGGCCCACACATGTCTTGGATGAATTTAATTTGGCCAAGCCATGGGTGGTACCCCACTTATGTGCCACACTTACTAACTTGGCATTATTTCATGAAATGATAGTTTTTCATAATTCACTTTTAACCCCAAATTTTCCTTAATATTCCATGCCAATAAAATTGTAAGCAACTTTATGCCTTAAAACAAAATTGAAGGTCAAAAGTCTCAACCTCGTACCCCGAAATAGTCTTGTCCTTAACTTATCGTAGTTAGCTCGGAATGTCCCAATGCATAAAATACGGGATATAACATGTATGACTGAAGATACCTATGCGGCATATGATATGTGTGCACTCTGTAAAGATAATATAACTGATAGTGTTATGGATTGTACAGCTTGATCCATATATCATATAATCCCGCGTCCGGGATGATAATCATCTCACGCCGCCCACTAGTGGTGTCGTGTCTGGCTAAATAGGCATGGTGTTATCATTATCCATAAGCTGCCCACCAAAGTGGTGTCATGTCCGGCCAAATAGGCATGGTGTTATCATTATCCATAAGCAGCCCACCGAAGTGGTGTCATGTCCGGTGAAATAGGCACGGTGTTAGAAAATAATTATACATATATATATGATGTATGAAAGACTCATGAAAATATACTCCGGATTACACTAGATAACAAAAGATCGCTAGAAGTCATGGACATGAACATAAGGAATCAAGGATACGATAAATCCTATAATATCTAAGAGTAGAGCCTTTGTAATTTGCTTGCTCACTTGTTCGTTCGGATAGTAAAGATCATGCCAAAAGAATAAAAGGAACAACCTTAACATACCTTGGAGTCTACCTAATGTCCGATGCGTACTTCCCGATCTTGTAACATTACAACCAAGATAAAACGAATTACAATTAGGCCATATACGTCCCTTACTACCCATTTTAAGTACGTATGAAACTTAACAAAATTCGGACAACATTTCTGTTATATCCCGTAGTTTTAACAACGGGACAATCCGAGTTAATTATGATAAGTTCGGGAC
The DNA here is from genome assembly GCF_029784015.1 of Lycium ferocissimum. Classification (NCBI taxonomy): domain Eukaryota; kingdom Viridiplantae; phylum Streptophyta; class Magnoliopsida; order Solanales; family Solanaceae; genus Lycium; species Lycium ferocissimum. The sequence goes on from NW_026727591.1 coordinate 41,638, forward strand.
AAGACTATTCCGGGGCATGAAGTCGGGACTTTTAATCATGATTTTGTTTTAAAAATATAAGTGGTGTATGACCTTATTAGCATGAAAGCATAAAGGAAACATTTGGGGTCAAAATGAATTAAGAAAAACTTGTATATTATGGAAAATAAGGGGCCAAAGTGGCCGGCCATTTAGTTGTGGTCATGGCCACATGGATATATTCATATGGAAATTTAAAAGATGACTATGTCATCTTGCTCTTCATTCTAATTCTAGAAAAATCAAGAAAACAAGGAGAAGAGAAAGAAGAAGGGGTTCGGCCATAGGAGCAAGAAAACAAGGACAAGATTAAGCCCTCAAAAAATTGGTTCTTCTAGCAAAACAACTAATTGAAGGGTCCTCGTTAACGTGGGAACATTTTTTGGATCAACAAACTATCCGTTTCCCTCATTCACCACCTTAGCTAACGTGTGAAGTGAAGAAGAAAAGGTAAGAATTAATTCTCTTTTATGTGTTGTGAATGGTGTGGGCATGTCGTAGTATGTAAATATGAATGAAATTCATGAAAATCTATGTGTTGGAGCTAAAACCGTGAACATGGAGTATGCATGGCTTGTGGCCGTGTATGTCATGATGTTATGTAGGATTGATAGATTGAATTATATGTAGCATGTTTCTTTGTTGTTGTAGTGTGTTGAAGTGAATTGGAATCACATATATGTGTGTGTATGGAGATGGCCGAATATAGGCCATGCTTTGTGACAAGGATGAGTGAATGTTACTTAATGTTTTAGTTGTCGTCGTTGTGAATTCTATATCGATAATGAGCTTTTGATGATCTAAGTCAATGTGTGATGCTTGCGGACTGTTTTGGAAGTCGTTGTACGTTTAATGTAAAATTTTGTACTTAAGAGAATGGCATTGTTAATGCATGGATTGTTAGTGTAATTCATGGAATTGGAAGAAAGGAATGTGAGTGGTGTTGCTCTCGGGTTGGAGTGAGTTTTCGGGTGAGTTGGAAAATTGTTTGGGTTGTTTGAAAAATTTTGTGAATTGTTTAAAGTGTTTTTTG